>NW_027506878.1:2519326-2544326 GCF_052324685.1 Brachyhypopomus gauderio | reverse complement strand
CCTGTAGTTTGACTGAAGTGAGTACACACACACACACACACAGCACCTGTAGTCTGACTGAAGTGAAGACACACACACAGCACCTGTAGTTTGACTGAAGTGAATACACACACACACACAGCACCTGTAGTCTGACGGAAGTGAAGACACACACACACACAGTACCTGTAGTTTGACTGAAGTGAAGACACACACAAACACACACACAGCACCTGTAGTTTGACTGAAGTGAGTACACATACACACACACAGCACCTGTAGTCTGACTGAAGTGAAGACACACACACACAATACCTGTAGTTTGACTGAAGTGAAGACACACACACACAGCACCTGTAGTTTGACTGAAGTGAGGACACACACACACACACACAACACCTGTAGTTTGACTGAAGTGAGGACACACACACAACACCTGTAGTTTGACTGAAGTGAAGACACACACACACAGCACCTGTAGTCTGACTGAAGTTGCATTTGACTCTGAGTTTGACTGTCACTCTACATCTTAGCAGGTCACTGCAGGTCACAGCAGATCAAACTCTTATTAAAACAGCCAATTAGACTCTCATTAGAACAGCAGATCAGACTGTCATTAAAACAGCAGATCAGACTGTCAATAAAACAGCAGATTAGACTCTCATTAGAACAGCAGATCAAACTGTCATTAAAACAGCAGATCAGACTGTCATTAAAACAGCAGATTAGACTCTCATTACATCAGCAGATCAGACTCTTATTAAAACAGCAGACCAGACTCTCATCAAGACAGCAGATCAGACTCTTGTATAGTGGGCGTTGCTGTGTGTACCACAACACAAACATAGAGGCACACACAACACTGTATTGCCCTCAGGTATAACATAATGTGATTGATACAACAAAAATGTTTTGATACGACAGAGACAGTATTTAGAAATCATTTCAAGCAGTATTAGGAAGAACCAGAGGGGTGAGGAGAGTGAAAGAGAACATTCTGGAAACCTCACTATAGATATTTATCTAAACTATAGTGATGTATATATCTGAACTATAATGATGTATATATCTGAACTATAGTGATGTATATATCTAAACTATAGTGATGTATATATCTGAACTATAGTGATGTATATATCTAAACTATAGTGTTTTCTATAGCTAAACTATAGTGATGTATTTATCTGAACTATAGTGATGTATTTAGATAAACTATAGTGATATATTTATCTAAACTATAGTGATGTGTATATCTAAAATATCTAAACTATAGTGATGGATATATTTGTTATATTTATTAGACAGCAGGTATTTTAGTAGTATTATTAACATTTATTACACAGTCCCTTACATGGACATCAAAGTACCATTTCAATTATAATATACATACTTCTTACAATGTTATAAAGTCATAAAAAAACTACCCTCACACCCCCTCCACACACAACCCACACCCCTCCACACACAACCCACACCCCTCCACACACACCACACACCCCTCCACACACACCACACACCCCCTCCACACACACCACACACCCCTCCACACACACCACACACCCCCTCCACACACACACCTCACACCCCCTCCACACACACCCCTCACACCCCCTCCACACACACCACACACCCCTCCACACACACCACACACCCCCTCCACACACACCACACACCCCTCCACACACACACCTCACACCCCCTCCACACACACCCCTCACACCCCCTCCACACACACCTCACACCCCCTCCACACACACCACACACCCCTCCACACACACCACACACCCCCTCCACACACACCACACACCCCTCCACACACACACCTCACACCCCCTCCACACACACCCCTCACACCCCCTCCACACACACCTCACACCCCCTCCACACACACCTCACACCCCTCCACACACACCCCTCACACACACCCCACACCCCTACCCACACCCCTCCACACACACATCACACCCCCTCCACACACCTCACACCCCCTCCACACACCCCTCACACCCCCTACACCCCCCTCCACACACACCCCACACCCCTCCACACACCCCTCCACACACACCACACACCCCTCACACCCCCTCCACACACACCTCACACCCCCTCCACACACACCTCACACCCCCTCCACACACACCTCACACCCCTCCACACACACCACACACCCCTCACACCCCCTCCACACACACCACACACCCCCTCCACACACACCACACACCCCTCACACCCCCTCCACACACACCTCACACCCCCTCCACACACCCCTCACACCCCCTCCACACACACCTCACACCCCCTCCACACACACCTCACACCCCCTCCACACACACCCCTTCCACACACACCCCTCACACACAGAGTTTACAGAAGTTGAGTTCTTTTACTGTAAGAATAGGAATGTTGACCTGTGTGTGTGTGTGTGTGTGTGTGTGTGGTGTGTGTGTGTGTGTGTGTGTGTGTGTTTATGTGTGTGAACACATCTGTGTCTGTGTTTCCCTGTGTGTGTGTGTGTGTGTGTGTGTGTGTGTGTGTGTGTGTGTGTGTGTGTGTGTGTGTGTGTGTGTGTGTGTGTGTGTTTCTGTGAAATTTGGGTGTGTTGCAAAATATAGGAAGTAGTCAGAGTGCTGGGCGGTTGAGTGTGACACAGCAGGCAAAACTGAGTCATGCTAACAGTGACCACCCAGGCTAAAAGGAGGTGGCTGAAGGCATAAGAGCTCAGTTATAATGGGACATGTGCATTTATCCTGCCAAATATGCACTAAATACATTTATAATCATGCTATATTTCATTATGCTGTTTTATTAGTAGCTGTAGTAGTATTAGTAGTATTTGTTTTACTATTATTATTATTATTGCTGTTACAATAATATTATTGTTATACTGTATGTACTAATTACATTATAATGATTTCCTATAAATATAATATATGAAACGAATCATGCTATCTACATTAATGCTGTACAGTATATAATTGTAATTATGCTTTATATAAAATTTCTATATAAAAATAATGATGTAACTGTAGCCTGGACTGTAACTGTAGCCTGGATTGTAACTGTAGCCTAGATTGTAACTGTAGCCTGGACTGTAACTGTAGCCTGGATTGTAACTGTAGCCTGGGTTTTAATGCTCATTGTTGTTAATAAGGCACGTGTGCACTGTGTCAGACCAACAGCAGAAACCAGTGGAGCAAATCAGACATCATACACAGAACAACGACAGGAAATGCGTCGTTGTGAAGGTGTATGGATGTATAAGGACCTTCATCTTCACAGAACCCCTCAGAACCCCACAGAACCCCTCAGAACACCACAGAACACCACAAAACACCACAGAACACCTCAGAATTCCACAGAATTCCACAGAACACACCACAGAACAGCTCAGAACACCACAAAACACCACAGAACACCCACCTCAGAACCCCACAGAACACTTCAGAACACCACAAAACATCACAGAACACCACAGAACACCACAGAACACCTCAGAACACCTCAGAACACCTCAGAACCCCACAAAACACCTCAGAACACCTCAGAACACCTAAGAACACCACATAACACCACAGAACACCTCAGAACACCCCAGAACACTACAAAACACCTCAGAACCCCACATAACACCTCAGAATTCCACAGAACACACCACAGAACAGCTCAGAACACTACAGAACACCCACCTCAGAACCCCACAGAACACCTCAGAACACTACAGTACACCACATAACTCTACAGAACACCTCAGAATACCTCAAAACACTCAGAACACCACAGAACACCTCATAACCCCACAGAACACCTCAGAACACTGCAGAACACTCATAACACCTCAGAACACCACAGGACACAGTGGTTGAACACGTCCCAGACCATGAATGGGCTTCAGACCATGAAATACTATTCAGAACTTAAAGTAGACCTATACAGCGTCAGCAGTAGGTCTAGTGATTTACATTGTTCTAACATGCGTTAAATAATGAGACTTCATACGAACCCAGGCATGCACGTGCAATTCCATATCAGGACATTGTTGAATGTGTATTCCAGCCCTGTACAGCTGCGTTTCATGTGCTTGTCACTGGCAGGACGTCAGCAGGACGCAAGCAGGACCCTCACATTAACGCTTATGTCACCACAAAGCATACCATAACTGCTGATGAATTAGTGTACGGTCCTCACCAGCCTCATACAGTTGGTACGATCCACATTGGAGATTTGCAGTGGTGATATGCAGTGGTGTGCAGTGGTGATCTGCAGTGGTGATCTGCAGTGGTGATCTGCAGTGGTGTGCTGCAGTGGTGATCTGCAGTGGTGAGCTGCAGTGGTGATCTGCAGTGGTGATCAGCAGTGGTGATCAGCAGTGATCTGCAGTGGTGATCTGCAGTGGTTTGATATGGCTTGGAGCAGACGGTGTTCAGTGTGCAGGCGGTGTTCAGTGAACTTTGTTTATCAGGTGTTTAGGACCAGCTGCTCCTTTCTCCTCACTGACGTAGTGAGACTGACTGTCATCTCACTGCTGTAGCGCAGTGGCCAATGCTAATGCTAATACTAATGCTAATGCTAATGCTAGCACTACTCTGCTCTACACTGGGGGTCACAGTCATACTTCCTCTTACTCCAGAGTGGTTACACAGAGGAACCAGCTACAGTCTCACAAATACACACACACACACACACACATACGCATACACAGACACAACTTCACATGCATCCACAAATGCACACATGCATGCATACACAGACAGACACACACACACACACAAACACACACAGACACAACTTCACATGCATCCACAAATGCACACATGCATACACACATGTATACATGTATACATACACACACATGCATACACACATACACACACACATACACACATGCACACACAAACACACGCATACACAGACACAACTTCACATGCATCCACAAATGCACACATACACCACATACACACACACACACACACACACACACACACACACACACACACACACAGCTTCACATGCATGCACAAATGAACACAAACTTGCTTTAAAGAAGTTACATCTGTGGGTATTTGACTTCCTGTTTGTGAAAAATTCTGGGAAAAGACAAACCAGTTCTCTAACCTCTCTTCCAGTCTCTAACCCACACACACACACACACGCACACACGCACACAATATACTGTGTTATCTGTTAGAATGAGATATTGTGCCATAGTATACTGTAGTGTGAGATACAGTGAGATGTTATGATGGACTACACTGTAGTATGATGACCACCATTCAAAACCCCTTCATTAATTGTGAATATTATAATTTTTCTGACTCATTTTAACTCTCTCTCCTTATCTCTCTCTTTCTCTCTCTCTCTCTCTCTCTCTCTCTCACACACACACACACACACACACACACACACACACACACACACACACACACACACACACACACTGTCTGTTTTGGCCAGGGACAGAAACTGAAAGTGAAATGTTTGAACAGTGCTGTGTAAACAGGTCAGTGTGTCATTGTCAAGGTCGGACGGCCTCAGTGTAGTTAGCATCACAACCCCCTATTGCACGCACTAGCAGCAGCTCAGGAAGACCTGCGTATGTGCACACACAAGGCAAATAAAACTGATCTCAGATCTGATCGCTGTTATCACTATTAGCAACTGGAAGAAAAACATGGTTTTTCTAGATCCTGCCTTCTTAAACTTCCCTTAATAGAGACAAATAAATAAGTTATTTAAATAAATTACTAAATAATAATTTAGCATCAAATCTAAATGTGCCATTTGTCAATTGTGATTTTCACCCCAACTGAAATTTGTCCTCTGCATTTTACCCATCTGTGCAGTGATAATACACACACACACACACACACACACACACACACACTAGTGGTACACGTACACACACACACACACACACACACACTAGTGATTGCTAGGGGGCTGTGGTACACGTACACGTACACACACACACACACACACACACACACACACACACACTAGTGATTACTAGGGGGCTGTGGTACACACACACACACACACACACACACACACACACACTAGTGATTACTAGGGGGCTGTGGTACACGTACACACACACACACACACACACACACACACACACTAGTGATTACTAGGGGGCTGTGGTACACACACACACACACACACACACACACACACACACACACACACACACACACACACACACACTAGTGATTACTAGGGGGCTGTGGTACACGTACACACACACACACACACACACACACACACACACACACTAGTGATTACTAGGGGGCTGTGGTACACGTACACACACACACACACACACACACACACACTAGTGATTACTAGGGGGCTGTGGTACACGTACACACACACACACACACACACTAGTGATTACTAGGGGGCTGTGGTACACGTACACACACACACACACACACACACACACACACTAGTGATTACTAGGGGGCTGTGGTACACGTACACACACACACACACACACACACACACACACACACTAGTGATTACTAGGGGGCTGTGGTACACGTACACACACACACACACACACACACACACACTAGTGATTACTAGGGGGCTGTGGTACACGTACACACACACACACACACACACACACACACACACACACTAGTGATTACTAGGGGGCTGTGGTACACGTACACACACACACACACTAGTGATTACTAGGGGGCTGTGGTACACGTACACACACACACACACACACACACACACACACACACACACACACACACACACACACACACACTAGTGATTACTAGGGGGCTGTGGATCACACGTGCCCAGAGTGGTGGGCAGCCCTGTCTGCCTGTCCGTCCATCTCTCTGTCTCTCTGTCTGTCCATCTAGTCAAAGTGGCTTTATTGGCATGACTGTATGACGTGCAACACTGCCAAAGCTCTGCAATAATCATAATAATGAAAATGATAATAAAACATAATAAGTATTATTAACGTAATAAGCCACTAAGACCATTCTGACTCTCTCAGTGTTTCTCCATCTATCTCTGTCCCTTTCTGTCTCACCCTGTGTGTGTGTGTGTGTGTGTGTGTGTGTGTGTGTGTGTGTGTGTGTGTGTGTGTGTGTGTGTGTGTGTGTGTGTGTGTGTGTGTGTGTGTGTGTGTGTGTGTGTGTGTGTAAGATCAATCTATGGTTACAGAAGCTACATAAAAGGTGCACGTTGTTTCAGCAAAGCTTCACATAGCAACGTGATGTCATAAAGAGAAATGATCCGCACCACTGAAACAATCACCAGTGTTCTAAAGTTGTCATGTGGACGCAGAATGCTCCAGTTACAAGCAAAACAAACCACAAATCCAACCAATGTGAACTGAGTAAGAACATTCTAGAACATTCTGGAAGGTTTGAAGTTTGAAGTTTGAAAAATTTTTATTTCGGTTATGTGCTCCACAATCAAAAAGAATATATATATACCAACAAAACAAACAAAACAACAACACACCTCAGTTATAAATAAACCTGTCAGCAAAATACATATAACCGAAAAGGTATAGGTTGAAGCTTGTAGCTTATTTTACCTACCCTTTTTACATTAAGCCATTCTCACAATTTGTATATCAAAGCCAAGTCACAAAATAAGATTAAATATATAATAAATAAATGAATCAGTATATAATCACTGTACAAGTTTATAAGAATTTACTATTTTACTCTTGTACATTTTTTTGAATTTACTTACTGAACTACACATTTTCATTTCCTTACTGCAACTATTCCATAAAGTTAACCCCCTGACCGATACACATCTATTTTTTATATTAGTCCTTGCTCTTATTTTTTTAAATCTACTTGTTTCCCTAAGTTCATATGTGTTGTCTCTGATTTCAAATAACTTTTGTATACTGTTAGGAAGAGAATTTTTTTCCGCCTTATACATTATCTCCCAGCAGTCACACAGTTCAGGTCTGTTAGCATGCAGTGGAGTTTGGTGAATAATGGAACTGGATTAGCAGAAGGGTTGTTCACTACACAAATACACAGTGTCCCACAGCATGTCTGTCTGAATGAACAAGAGCAGGAAAACAGAGAGTGACGGAGTGTAAAGAGGACATAATGACCCTGGAGAGAGAGACAGAGAGTGACAGAGTGTAAAGAGGACATAATGACCCTGGAGAGAGAGACAGAGAGAGGGAATGCAGAAAAAATATTTTCGTTTAGTTTATTTTGCTTTATGCTGTAGAGTTTGTGTGTTTCTCAGTAGCGAAGTGCCAAAACGTTTTGCTTTTTACATTACAAGAAAACACAGACAGACAATACAGACAGACAGACATATGGCACAGATGACAGACAGCACAGACAGACATATGGCACAGACAGGAAGCCAGCACAGACAACACCGACATAACACAGATGGCACAGATAGATGACAAAGACAGTGCATACAGACAGACAGACAGTACAGACAGACAGACAGCTAACTCAAACTACTGTTCTGAACTCCATCTGTGACCTTGCAGACTCACACCTCCCACACCCTCTCCTCTCTCTCTCTCTCTCTCTCTCTCTCTCTCTCTCTCTAACTCAGGGATAGCTGTTAGTTGAGTTGCATCAAGGTTGCATTTACTGGAAACTTGCAAAATTATTCATGTAGAAAAAAAATTATGTATAGAAAATAGAGTGAAGGACTATGTGTGTGTGTGTGTGTGTGTGTGTGTGTGTGTGTGTGTGTGTAGTTTGCATGAATACCTCATATTGTGTAGCAAAACATTTGTAGGCAAAACAGCTTCAGCTGACAGAAAAACAGAAGTGACACCAGCAAGCTTTCTCTGATCTTCCCATCATCCCTCTCTCCCTCCTTCTCTCTCTCTCCCTCCTTCTCTCTCTCTCTCTCTCTCTCTCTCTCTCTCTCAGTCATGGCGTAAGCGCTGGTTCGTACTCAGACGTGGTCGTATGAGTGGTGACCCTGACGTTCTGGAGTACTTCCGCAGTAAAAGCTCGCGGAAACCCATCAGGACCATCGACCTGCAGGAGTGTGAGGTCACAGCCCAGGTGGAGGTGTGGCCCATGAGACGTCCAATCCCTAACCAGCATCTGTTTGTGGTGAAGACATCCACACGGGTTTTCTACCTGCTGGCCAAAACGGCAGAGGAGATGAACTGTTGGGTCCGCAGTATTGGCCAAATCTGCACCTTCAGCGCACTTAACGACAGCACAGGTGAGCAGCACCTGCACCTGGGGACACGCTCATCACACATGCACTTGGGGACATACACATCACACATGCACTTGGGGACATACACATCACACGTGCACTTGGGGACACACTCATCACACCTGCACCTGGGGACACACTCATCACACGTGCACTTGGGGACACACTCATCACACCTGCACCTGGGGACATACACATCACACCTGCACTTGGGGACATACACATCACACGTGCACCTGGGGACACACTCATCACACCTGCACTTGGGGACATACACATCACACCTGCACCTGGGGACATACACATCACACCTGCACCTGGGGACACACTCATCACACATGCACCTGGGGACACACTCATCACACATGCACCTGGGGACATACACATCACACCTGCACTTGGGGACATACACATCTCACGTGCACCTGGGGACACACTCATCACACCTGCACCTGGGGGCACACTCATCACACCTGCACCTGGGGACACACTCATCACACCTGCACCTGGGGACATACACATCACACCTGCACTTGGGGACATACACATCACACGTGCACCTGGGGACACACTCATCACACCTGCACCTAGGGACATACACATCACACCTGCACCTGGGGACATACACATCACACCTGCACTTGGGGACATACACATCACACGTGCACCTGGGGACACACTCATCACACGTGCACCTGGGGACATACACATCACACCTGCACCTGGGGACACACTCATCACACCTGCACCTGGGGACACACTCATCACACCTGCACCTGGGGACACACTCATCACACCTGCACCTGGGGACATACACATCACACCTGCACCTGGGGACACACTCATCACACATGCACCTGGGGACATACACATCACACCTGCACCTGGGGACATACACATCACACCTGCACCTGGGGACACACACATCACACCTGCACCTGGGGACATACACATCACACCTGCACTTGGGGACACACTCATCACACCTGCACCTGGGGACACACTCATCACACCTGCACCTGGGGACACACTCATCACACGTGCACTTGGGGACATACACATCACACCTGCACCTGGGGACACACTCATCATACGTGCACTTGGGGACATACACATCACACCTGCACCTGGGGACATACACATCACACCTGCACCTGGGGACACACTCATCACACCTGCACCTGGGGACACACTCATCACACCTGCACCTGGGGACATACACATCACACCTGCACCTGGGGACATACACATCACACCTGCACCTGGGGACACACTCATCACACCTGCACTTGGGGACACACTCATCACACCTGTGTGTGTGTGTGTGTGTGTGTGTGTGTGTGTGTGTGTGTGTGTGTGTGTGTGTGTGTGTGTGTGTGTGTGTGTGTGTGTGAGAAGGCTCTCACACATGATGTTTCACACAAATGACCATGTTTGTAGTTAAGACCCACAACCCTGATACCATATGACAGTGACAGGCAGCTCAAATCCAGATGTCCCCTGTGTGTCCAGATGTCCCATGTGTGTCCAGATGTCCCCTGTGTGTCCAGATGTTCCCTGTGTGTCCAGATGTTCAGCAGTTCCACACAGGGCAGGAGGAGCTGTCAACACAGGCTCCCTAACACAGCCAAACCCAGACCTGTGTGCCACATTATACAGTAGCCTCAGCCTCTAACAGAGCTAACAAACACTCTTATGACACTGGTACAATGTAACATGCAACTGAATACTTCAGCTAAGAGCTAACAAACACTCATATGACACTGTTACAATGTAACATACTACAGAATACTTCAGCTAAGAGCTAACACTCATATGACACTGGTACAATGTAACATACTACAGAATACTTCAGCTAAGAGCTAACAAACACTCATATGACACTGTTACAATGTAACATACAACTGAATACTTCAGCTAAGAGCTAACAAACACTCTTATGACACTGGTACAATGTAACATACAACTGAATACTTCAGCTAAGAGCTAACAAACACTCATATGACACTGTTACAATGTAACATACAACTGAATACTTCAGCTAAGAGCTAACAAACACTTATATGACACTGGTACAATGTAACATACTACAGAATACTTCAGCTAAGAGCTAACAAACACTTATGACACTGGTACAATGTAACATACTACAGAATACTTCAGCTAAGAGCTAACAAACACTCATATGACACTGTTACAATGTAACATACTACAGAATACTTCAGCTAAGAGCTAACAAACACTCATATGACACTGTTACAATGTAACATACTACAGAATACTTCAGCTAAGAGCTAACAAACACTCATATGACACTGGTACAATGTAACATACTACAGAATACTTCAGCTAAGAGCTAACACAATGTATTGGTGTGATATGGGTTTACTTGGAAGAAGCTTCTAGGGTATATACACTCAAAAGAGCTGAACACACAGAGGTTTGGTGTGTGTGTGTGTATACCTACACACACATAAACACATTTGTGTATGTATCTACACACACATGCAAGCACAAAGGTTTAGTGTTTCAATTTGCGCACATACATTAATGCACACACACACACACACACGCAGGACCAGCCCGCTGAGACATACATGCTCATGATCAAACAGATACACATTCACACCCATTTGAAAGCACATGTAAACACACACACACCAGAGTGAGAACCTCAAAACCACAAGTTTACACATACGTCCTGACAAAGACACAGACATGGCAGCTATGGGCTGCTGAGGCTTTCAAACTCTTACCATCCCCACATATCTGTGTTCAGACACAAACAATATGCCAACAAAATACTAATTAAAAACCCGGTTTCCCCGAACAGGGCATCTCTTGCTCTGTATGTGTGTGTGTGTGTGTGTGTGTATTCTTGGAAGCAACATGTGTGCCGTTGGGAGAGGATTCTGTGGAAAGCTCTACCCAGTTAGACCTTCTCAGCAGTTGGAGGGTCTAACTGGATCTAACTGGATCTCTGGCACTGCTGCTGGACTCATGGAGGTGCAGCTGCTCTTGATCTGAAGTCCTAGCAGATCAAATAACACAGGAAGTGTGAATTTGCCCATGAGTTTTACTTCCTGTTTCCAGGTTGTTTGTTAGGTTGCAGAAGCTCAGGCAGCAGCACATGAGTCTGTGTTCATGCACATACACCCCAACACCAGACCCAGCCCAACACCAGACCCACCCCAACACCAGACCCAGCCCAACACCAGACCCACCCCAACACCAGATCCAGCCCAACACCAGAACCACCCCAACACCAGACCCAGCCCAACACCAGACCCAGCCCAACACCAGATCCCAGCCCAAAACCAGATCCCAGCCCAAAACCAGGACCAGCCCAACACCAGATCCAGACCAACACCAGATCCAGACCAACACCAGACTCAGCCCAACACCAGATCTCAGCCCAACACCAGACCCAGCCCAACACCAGATCCAGACCAACACCAGACTCAGCCCAACACCAGATCCCAGCCCAACACCAGACCCAGCCCAACACCAGACCCAGCCCAACACCAGATCCAGACCAACACCAGACTCAGCCCAACACCAGATCTCAGCCCAACACCAGATCTCAGCCCAACACCAGACTCAGCCCAACACCAGACCCAGCCCAACACCAGATCCCAGCCCAACACCAGATCCCAGCCCAACACCAGATCCCAGCCCAACACCAGACCCAGCCCAACACCAGATCCCAGCCCTGCTGTGTCTACGTCTCTCCTCACAGCTGATGAACTGAATCACGTGTCTACATCCCATAAACGAACCAAATATATCAGGTTATAATTAGCTCCGCCCCTCTGCCACAAACACACTCACACTTTCAGTTCTCTAAAGCGTGTGTGTGTCATGTGTTCATCTGGTGCGTGGTGCACGTGACCATTGTGATGGTGTGTGTTTGGTGTTTTGTTTGAAGAGAGGAAGGACAGGTTCTTAGACGTCAGCTTAAAGCCAAACTGCCCTGACCATCAGCAACCCTGCAGCCAAGTGTGCTGGCCAGTGCCACCTGCTGGTCACTCACACTCACAACAACTGAGAGCACATTCATATTCTCTCTGGTTATTTGTATCTGATTTACATTCCTCTTAATGTTATTTTATTTCTTTTGCCTCCACATCTATGTTTTATTAATTCAAAATTTTCTTCTATTTTTTCTCTCATATCCTTCTACCTAATACGTTTAATCCCCCCTCTCTCCCTCCCTCTCTCTCTCTCTCTCTCTCAGAGTCAGTGGACAGTCCCGCCCACACCCCTCCTTCTCTGCATGCCTCCCCTGCTCTCTCCCCCCACGTCCCGCTCACATCCAGTCAGGACGCGGTTACCAACGGTGACTCTGCTGTCAGAGACATGCCCAGCGAATCAGACAGCAGCCCTCCCCTTGACTACCTCTTCCTCTCTCAGTGTGAGACCGGCAGGAAGACCATCGCCAGGCAAGTCCCGCCCACCCACAATCCTCATCACACCATACTGTGAATATTTAATTAGATGGTAATTACATGCTAATGTGGGAATAGCTCTCTCTCCTCCGTCTGCTTTTAAATGAACCAAATGCCAATAAATCCTCACGTGTTTGATGGAGCACACTTTCATTTTATTTACTTAGCTGAATGATAAAATGAAGTTTATGAGCATCTAAGAGAAATACTGCATAGCAAAGGACAAACCCTCCACCCCTCTCCTGGAGATATACCGCCCTACAGAGTTTAGCTCCGCCCCCTCTCCTGGAGATATACCGACCTAGAGTTTAGCTCCACCCCCTCTCCTGGGGATATACCGCCCTACAGAGTTTAGCTCCACCCCCTCTCCTGGAGATATACCGCCCTACAGAGTTTAGCTCCACCCCCTCTCCTGGGGATATACCGCCCTACAGTTTAGCTCCACCCCCTCTCCTGGAGATCTACCACCCTCCAGAATTTAGCTCCACCCCCTCTGTTGGAGATCTTAATATATGCATAATTCACTTAAAATACATTGAATACAGACATACTTAAGTCTAGATGTCTGACTTTGTGTTTGTGTGTGTTACAGGTGTGACAGCATGTCAAACTCTGAGCGTTCCTTTGAGCAGAGCTCGTTTGAGAACATGTCTGAGGATGTCTTCAGTCCCGCCCCCTGTACAGACCCCTCCCCCTTCAATGCGGCCCCCTGTACAGACCCCTCCCCCTTCAGTGCCCCAGCTGGGACCCTCCCTCTGTCTGCCTGTGCCTACGGTGTGGGGGAGGTGTTCAGATTCGACCGACCTTTCTGTGCAACACCTGACTCCCACACCCCTCCCCCCCTCCCACCTAAACCAAATCACCTGTCTGATCACCATAGCAATGACGATGTGTGCTGTAACCATGGGCAACCAGGCATTCTCCCACGCAGGACGTCACTGTCAGGTCTTGAGCATTTCAGAAGAGGTATGTACACATGTGTACACACACACACACATGCGCGCACACATACAAACATAATCTGAAATATAATCTCTATATATAGATACTGCATGTTATGCTGGTAGAAATGTCTCACTGGTTCTGTCAGGAAAATAACTAAATCAGTGTGTGACAGTTAACAGAGTCTCCATGAGCTAAATGTTTCCATACAGATCTAGAGGCAGAGGTCAAAAGTGTGTGTGTATGTGTGTGTGTGTCTGTGTGTATGTGTGTGTACAGCTGGAGAAAGTGTGAGATTACTGCGTGGTCAAGTGTGTGTATGTGTGTGTGTGTCTGAATGCTCTGTATGTATGTGTCTGTGTGTCTGCGTAAATGTGTGAGGTTGCTGTGAGTATATCATAAATTTGTGTCTGTAATCTAATATATTCAGTGCTGTGAAAAACTGTCACTGAATGACAATAAATCTTAAATGAACACTTAATAACCTATCAGGGACCCTGAGAGAACAAACTACAACAATGTGACATTTTATGCGCTTTAATAAGATATTCAAGCCGCAGTGGCTCTTGTGGAAACGTGACTTCACTCTTCCTTTCAGTAACGTGTTACTGCCCGACTCACTTAGCTGCACGAACTGCTGTCAAACACTTCCTGTAGTTGTTAGTGTCTAACTGCCCCTCCTCACAGTGCTTCACAGGCAGTATGAGGCTCTTATTTTGAAACTGCTTCAGCACAGTGACGTACTTCACAGGCAGTATGAGGCTCTTATTTTGAAACTGCTTCAGCACAGTGACGTACTTCACAGGCAGTATGAGGCTCTTATTTTGAAACTGCTTCAGCACAGTGACGTACTTCACAGGCAGTATGAGGCTCTTATTTTGAAACTGCTTCAGCACAGTGACGTACTTCACAGGCAGTATGAGGCTCTTATTTTGAAACTGCTTCAGCACAGTGACGTACTTCACAGGCAGTATGAGGCTCTTATTTTGAAACTGCTTCAGCACAGTGACGTACTTCACAGGCAGTATGAGGCTCTTATTTTGAAACTGCTTCAGCACAGTGACGTACTTCACAGGCAGTACGAGGCTCTTATTTTGAAACTGCTTCAGCACAGTGACGTACTTCACAGGCAGTACGAGGCTCTTATTTTGATAAGCAGTGTTGCATTTTCACACAACAGGAGCCCATATTGGTGTAAAAGTTCCACATTTGATCCATTTCACATTGATCTAGAACATCTTCTGCCATGGACCCCCCTTCTTGCCCAGTGTTTTCTTGATGAGTCATGAACTCTGACCTTAAGATCGGCCTGTAGTTCTCTAGATGTGGTTTGCTGGTTATTTGTTACTTCCTGGGTGATGTTATTTCTTACTCTTGAAGATATTTGGGAAGCCATCTCCTCCGTGGTGGACTGAGCAGCCCAGACATGCTCTGTGGGACCTGGGAGACTCCCAGACTCCTTCAAAAGGGCACAGATAGGACTTCACGTGCGTTTCAAAACACTAAAAAATGTCTGTTTCTTACAGGAGAGTTTGAATCGTCAAAAAGACACTGGAACAAAAGACTCAGTCTCAACCTGGTACGAAACCATCCGGTCAAACACCTCACGAGTCCAACGGAGAACCGCAGTTGTGTAGTCTCGAGGAAGAGCAGGAGTTTGGAACCATAAACAGCACATAAATATTAAAATAATGACATTTGAACATTTCAGTATATTTCAGAGTAAACACCACACACTCGGGCCCTAATCTAATAAAATCCCTTCTCACTCTGTAGCCCCTGTTTTTGGGAAGTGCTGACAGCCAATCAGAGGACTCGTCATATGTGCCCATGGCCTCTCCGCCAGTCATCTGCTCCGACACGTCTGATGGGTACATACCGATGAGTCCGTCCGCCCTGCCCGTCTCACTACTGTCCAATGGGAAAGCAGAATCACCACTTCCTCCCACCCCCGAGATGGAGCCTCCACCAGTCAACCGCAGCCTCAAGCCCAGGAGGCGGGGTAAGCCCAGGGGGCGGGGCAAATGTTACTGACAACAACATTAAGTAAATAAAACCAAATAAAACTGAGTAAAATGTTAAAAGAAATAGAGAGAATAGTGTGAATGTTAAGAGTCTGATGTCATGTAAAGAACTGACATCATGTGAATGTTAAGAGTCTGATGTCATGTAAAGAACTGACATCATGTGAATGTTAAGAGTCTGATGTCATGTAAAGAACTGACATCATGTGAATGTTAAGAGTCTGATGTCATGTAAAGAACTGACATCATGTGAATGTTAAGAGTCTGATGTCATGTAAAGAACTGACATCATGTGAATGTTAAGAGTCTGATGTCATGTAAAGAACTGACATCATGTGAATGTTAAGAGTCTGATGTCATGTAAAGAACTGACATCATGTGAAGAAGAAAACTACAAAAAAAATCTAAATATAAAAAAAAACGCTTTTCCTTTAGGATTAAAATAATTTTTACATCACTTATTTTATGAGGAAGATGTGAAACTGTGTTTTCTTGTTTGGAGGCTGGTGACAGTGGAGGATGTTCATTGGTGTTTTTGCAGTGAAGCCGCCGCCCCTTGACCTGAGGGGGCTGTCCACCATTTCAGAATGTCCCGCCCACCCGCTCACGTTGACAGAACCCAGGTGAGCAACACCAGGGAGACTCCGCCCACCTCCACCACCTGCACCTGCAGGTTCTTCGCCTCTCACTCTCTTCCACACGGTCTATAATCTCTCGTGTGTGTGTGTGTGTGTGTGTGTGTGTGTGTGTGTGAGTGTGTATGTGTGTGTGTGTGTGTGTGTGTGCGCATGTGTGTGTGTGTGTGTGTGTGTGCGTGTGTGTGTGTGTGTGTGTGTGCGTGTGTGTGTGTGCGTGTGTGTGCGTGTGTGTGTGTGAGAGTGTGTATGTGTGTGTGCGCGAGTGTGTGTGTGAGTGTGTGTGTGTGTGTGTGTGTGCGTGAGTGTGTGCGTGTGTGTGTGCGCGTGTGTGTGCGTGTGTGTGTGTGTGTGTGTGTGTGTGTGTGTGTGTGTGTGTGTGCGTGAGTGTGTGCGTGTGTGTGCGTGTGTGTGCGTGTGTGTGTGCGTGATTGTGTGTCTACAACCCTTCACCTCACTGTGTTGCTCCACAGATGGCGTGGGCGGGGCTTAAATGGTGCTGAACAAGAAGCAGTGATGACTCCTGGGGTAAAACCCGCCTCCTTTACTTTGTCATGGAAACAAGAGAGAGAGACAGAGACAGAGAGAAAGACAGAGACAGAGAGAGAGACAGGGAAAGAAACTATAAAAAAAATCAAAATACAATTACTCAGAAAAAAAGAGGAAATCACATAAACAAAGGAGAAAACCACACCTAGACAAAGTGTGTCAGAAACAACACACAGACATCTCCAAAACCAGACTTCTCATTCTCCACAGAGCCCAGATGTTTTAAACCCAGTCAGATCCTTCACGCAGAAGGCAGGTCTTTCGGGGCAGTCATGGTCCTGTGGTAGGGAACTGGTCTTGTGACCGGAGGGTCGTGGGTTCGATTCCCAGACCTAAGGCCATGACTGAGGTGCCCTTGATCAAGGCA
Source organism: Brachyhypopomus gauderio (assembly GCF_052324685.1). NCBI lineage: Eukaryota > Metazoa > Chordata > Actinopteri > Gymnotiformes > Hypopomidae > Brachyhypopomus > Brachyhypopomus gauderio. The sequence continues at coordinate 2,526,181 of NW_027506878.1, read as the reverse complement.
CCTAACCCCAACTGCTCCCTGGGCGCCAGGCTAGGGCTGCCCACCGCTCTGGGCACGTGTGATCCACAGCCCCCTAGTAATCACTAGTGTGTGTGTGTGTGTGTGTGTGTGTGTGTGTGTGTGTGTGTTCTGACTGCACAGATGGGTAAAAAGCGGAGGACAAATTTTGATTGCAGTGAAAAATCACAATTGACAAATATGGCACAGTTACATTTTTACATTGAACAAATGAAAGTTAAAATCAAGCAGTAATGGTCTCTGAACACAGGTCCAGTCCTGCTATCAGACTGGGTCCTTGCTCAGATCCACACTGTCATCTTAGACTTTGAAACTCAAGACCTGGTCTTGTTTCTTCTTCTGAGTTTAATTAAAACCACAAATGAAAGCTGACATTGTAGGAGCAACTCCACACTGACTGGAAATACACACGAATAGACTAAACAGAGACGTCAACCTTGAACATGTAACAATGAAGAACAGGTTCTCTCACCCACAGTGTGAACACTCTGGACTCACTACTGGGTTACGACACTGAGGCTTCGACACGACTGTGGACCATCTCAAATTCTTCAGTGTAGATCACCGCGTGTAACACAGTGTGAACACTCTGGACTCACTACTGGGTTATGACACTGAGGCTTTGACACGACTGTGGACCATCTCAAATTCTCCAGTGTAGATCACCGCGTGTAACACAGTGTGAACACTCTGGACTCACTACTGGGTTATGACACTGAGGCTTTGACACGACTGTGGACCATCTCAAATTCTCCAGTTATAGAGTGTTCGGATTAACACTGGTTTATAGAGTGTTAGGATTAGTGGTGGTTTATAGTGTTAGGGTTAGTGGTGGTCTGTACAGTGTTGCTGGGTTAGTGGTGATCTGTATGGTGTTGCTGGGTTAGTGGTGGTCTGTACAGTGTTGCTGGGTTAGTGGTGGTCTGTACAGTGTTGCTAGGTTAATGGTGGTGTGTACGGTGTTGCTGGGTTAATGATGGTCTGTGCAGTATTGCAGGGTTAATGATGGTCTGTGCAGTATTGCAGGGTTAATGGTGGTCTGTACAGTGTTGCAGGGTTAATGGTGGTCTGTACAGTGTTGCAGGGTTAATGGTGGTCTGTGCAGTGTTGCAGGGTTAATGGTGGTCTGTACAGTGTTGCAGGGTTAATGGTGGTCTGTGCAGTGTTGCAGGGTTAATGGTGGTCTCTGCAGTGTTGCAGGGTTAATGGTGGTGTGTACAGTGTTGCTGGGTTAATGGTGGTGTGTACAGTGTTGCTGGGTTAATGGTGGTGTGTACAGTGTTGCAGGGTTAATGGTGGTCTGTACAGTGTTGCAGGGTTAATGGTGGTCTGTGCAGTGTTGCAGGGTTAATGGTGGTCTGTGCAGTGTTGCTGGGTTAATGGTGGTCTGTACAGTGTTGCTGGGTTAATGGTGGTGTGTACAGTGTTGCAGGGTAATGGTGGTCTGTGCAGTATTGCAGGGTTAATGGTGGTCTGTACAGTGTTGCAGGGTTAATGGTGGTCTGTGCAGTGTTGCAGGGTTAATGGTGGTCTGTGCAGTGTTGCAGGGTTAATGGTGGTGTGTACAGTGTTGCAGGGTTAATGGTGGTGTGTACAGTGTTGCTGGGTTAATGGTGGTGTGTACAGTGTTGCTGGGTTAATGGTGGTCTGTGCAGTGTTGCAGGGTTAATGGTGGTCTGTGCAGTGTTGCAGGGTTAATGGTGGTGTGTACAGTGTTGCTGGGTTAATGGTGGTGTGTACAGTGTTGCTGGGTTAATGGTGGTGTGTACAGTGTTGCTGGGTTAATGGTGGTCTGTGCAGTGTTGCAGGGTTAATGGTGGTCTGTGCAGTGTTGCAGGGTTAATGGTGGTCTGTGCAGTGTTGCAGGGTTAATGGTGGTCTGTACAGTGTTGCTGGGTTAGTGGTGGTCTGTACAGTGTTGCAGGGTTAACGGTGGTGTGTACAGTGTTGCAGGGTTAACGGTGGTCTGTAGAGTGTTGCAGGGTTAACGGTGGTGTGTACAGTGTTGCTGGGTTAATGGTGGTCTGTACAGTGTTGCTGGGTTAATGGTGGTCTGTACAGTGTTGCAGGGTTAATGGTGGTCTGTACAGTGTTGCAGGGTTAACGGTGGTGTGTACAGTGTTGCTGGGTTAATGGTGGTCTGTACAGTGTTGCTGGGTTAATGGTGTTCTGTACAGTGTTGCAGGGTTAATGGTGGTCTGTACAGTGTTGCAGAGTTAATGGTGGTCTGTACAGTGTTGCAGGGTTAATGGTGGTCTGTACAGTGTTGCAGGGTTAATGGTGGTCTGTACAGTGTTGCAGGGTTAATGGTGGTCTGTACAGTGTTGCAGGGTTAATGGTGGTCTGTGCAGTGTTGCAGGGTTAATGGTGGTCTGTACAGTGTTGCAGGGTTAATGGTGGTCTGTACAGTGTTGCAGGGTTAATGGTGGTCTGTACAGTGTTGCAGGGTTAATGGTGGTCTGTACAGTGTTGCAGGGTTAATGGTGGTCTGTACAGTGTTGTATACCCGATAGCTGCGGGTGCGACTGCCACACACCTCTCAAGGTCAGAGGACAAACACAGCATAAGGACTGAATCATCACCACCGACACTACGACCGACATGACTACACTAATGCAGGACACGCCCCCCCCTCCTGCTCAGGGCTGCTATGGTTACTACGCCCCTCCTCCTGCTCAGGGCTGCTATGGTTACTACGCCCCCCCCTCCTGCTCAAGGCTGCTATGGTTACTACGCCCCTCCTCCAGCTCAGGGCTGCTATGGTTACCATGCCCCTCCTCCTGCTCAGGACTGCTATGGTTACCTAATGGGACTAACCTGTGCCACCAAGAAGCTGGAAGGACAGGGCAGGACCCGTCGCCTAGGAGATGATACTGAGACATGTCCACCTACCAATGACCTTTAACCTTCTCAAGAGGGACAGGGAGACAGGGAGAGGGAGACGGAGAGATGGAGACAGGGAGAGAGACAGAGTGAGTGGGATTCATGAAAAGAGGAAAAGAGGAATGAAAATGTAGACAGTACACAAAACAGGACAGAACTCTCAGGACTGTGCAGGACAGCGGGAATTATTTATTAGTAATGCGTAAAGGTGAACAGTACATACAGGATTAGGTTACTGGATTAATCCTGGATTCAGGTTTGTTAGTGGATTAATCCTGGATTAAGGTTTGTTGGTGGATTAATCCTGGATTCAGGTTTGTTAGTGGTTAGTCTTACATTCTTTCGCTCTTTACTTTTGTAACTAGATAGTTAGTGAACAGATCATAAAAGCTCCTGGATCATTTAGATGATCTGAATAATAAGCACAGAGTTTGAGAGGTTGAGCCCCTCTTAAGGAGGTTAGTAGTGTAGACAGGGCAGGTGGATTTACAAGGGCACCTGTGAACCAGATGTACATGTAGTGGGAAGTTTAATAGTTTACAGGGTTTCCATGAATGTTTGTGCTTGTGTGTGTTTATGTGGCCAGTCGCTGTTTGCTGGGTCTGACCCCGCCCCCTGGCTAAGCCGCTTTCACCTGGATTACCTGTCTCTGGACTTTAACTCCGCCTCCCCCTCACCTGTGCAGAAGGTAAGTAATAACCTCAATATTGATGGGATCCCTACTGTAGTGCATCACAGACCTGCGTCTCACGTATTTTCTGCTTGTGGGAAGTGAGTGAGAGTGAAAGAGTGAAGCTGTTTACCTTCATCCTGAAGATAACTCGGTACTTCTGCTCAGATAGTGGCAGACGTGATTCAACCGCAAACCAACCTGTCTGCTTGTCAGGAGGAGAACACAGGCAGACACATCACTAGACCCGCCCACAATGACAGCAGATCTGAACAGGGTCGGACTATCAACTGGAGCACAACAGAATATTACAGAACACAATAGAATAGAATAGAACACAATAGAATAGAATAGAATACACGGAGCAAAAGAAACTAGAACTAGACAGAATGGAATAGAAAACAGGAACTGTGCAGAACCCAACACTGCATTTTGTTTTTAAGGGGATAAATGTAACTCAAATGGTGTGGTGTGCGTGAGGCACCGATCTTTCACTGGGAATAGTGCACTGCTCTGCTTTGCCAGAGGGGGGAGCTGTTTTGGATTGTGAGTTCTGATGGGCTTTCCTGTGTTTTTGCAGAAACCTCTGCTGGACGAGCAGCGTGTGGACTATGTCCAGGTGGACGAGAAGAAGACCCAGGCTCTCCAGAACACCAGGACGGAGTGGACGGACATCCGACAGTCCAAAGTGTGAAAGACAGTGGCGTTGCTGTGACGACTGTGGCGTTGCTGTGACGACTGTGGCGTTGATGTGACGACTGTGACGTTGCTGTGACGACTGTGGCGTTGCTGTGACGACAGTGGCGTTGCTGTGACGACAGTGGCGTTGCTGTGACGACGTCCAAAACCGTCCGAAACATCGCAGAACTGCTGGACTTCACATTCGCAGCTGGGTTAGCAGCAGCCGGACAGGTCACTGTAAAAGCACTTCAGCTATTCACTGTGAAGATTCTCGAGAGGTTAACGCTCAGAACATCACAACTCCACCCTGGGGCTCCACCCTGGGGCTCCACCCTGGGGCTCCACCCTGGGGCTCCTCTGCGGAGTGTCTGTAGTCATGAAGGAACTCGTTCTGGCATTTTGAGACTGAGATGTTAAGCAAACAGCCTCTTGTTGTCACTACTGCTGGCATTACAGGGTCCAGAAGTGTCAGCGCTGTTCACAACGGCCCGTGTCATCGCTGACGTTCAACGGTCCACTTTGTGTGTGTGTGTGTGTGTGTGGTGCTTGGGCCTGCTGTGATGTCGCTGAGTGCATTGTGATGTCATAATGACTGATTCTAGTCCGCTCCGTGTTAGCAGGAGCTCGGACTTCCCCTTCAATAGTGGAACATTCATCAAGCCAAGATGTTTGACCTTTTTATGGGGTTGTGTGTAAGTATGCAATAAGGCAAACCTTGTTCTTCTGTGTGTGTGTAGGAGTGAAGAGGTTCTGTGTGTGTGTGTGTGTGTGTGTGTGTGTGTGTGTGTGTGTGTGTGTGTGTGTGTGTGTGTGTGTGTGTGTGTGTGTGTGTGTGTGTGTGTGTGGGTGCATGCCTTGGCTATTAGCAGGTATCATTCTCACTGTGCTCCACATTTCAGAATTAACTCACTTCATTCAGGAGAATAAAAAGTTTACTTCTAAAAACACAGATGAATAAATGGAAGTGAAAAAGACTCTGTGCATGTGTTTCTGTTCTGATGGAGGAGCTGATGGTGTGTGTGGCTCCACTCCCGCTCCACCCGGCCCTCCACTCCACCCGGCCCTCTACTCCCGCTCCACCCGGCCCTCCACTCCACCCGGCCCTCCGCTCCCGCTCCACCCGGCCCTCCACTCCACCCGGCCCTCCGCTCCACCCGGCCCTCCACTCCACCCGACCCTCCACTCCACCCGACCCTCCGCTCCCGCTCCACCCGGCCCTCCACTCCCGCTCCACCCGACCCTCCACTCCACCCGACCCTCCACTCCACCCGGCCCTCCACTCCCGCTCCACCCGACCCTCCACTCCACCCGGCCCTCCGCTCCACCCGGCCCTCCGCTCCACCCGACCCTCCACTCCACCCGACCCTCCACTCCACCCGACCCTCCACTCCCGCTCCACCCGGGCAGAATCACACACTTGCGCATGGCCGCGTTTCACACAAGCCTTTTGTGTTTTGAGGTCAGCAGGTCTGTCAAGGTGACGCATTTCCACAGCTGACCTTCAACCAGACGAGTTTAACCCCCAAACTTCAGCCAGACGAGTTTAACCCCCAAACTTCAGCCAGACGAGTTTAACCCCCAAACTTCAGCCAGACGAGTTTAACCCCCAAACTTCAGCCAGACGAGTTTAACCCCCAAACTTCAACCAGACGAGTTTAACCCCCAAACTTCAGCCAGACGAGTTTAACCCCCAAACTTCAACCAGACGAGTTTAACCCCCAAACTTCAGCCAGACGAGTTTAACCCCCAAACTTCAACCAGACGAGTTTAACCCCCAAACTTCAGCCAGACGAGTTTAACCCCCAAACATGTCACTTCAACCAGACGAGTTTAACCCCCAAACGTGTCACTTCAGCCAGACGAGTTTAACCCCCAAACATGTCACTTCAACCAGATGAGTTTAACCCCCAAACTTCAGCCAGACGAGAGTTTAACCCCCAAACGTGTCACTTCAGCCAGACGAGAGTTTAACCCCCAAACTTCAGCCAGACGAGTTTAACCCCCAAACTTCAGCCAGACGAGTTTAACCCCCAAACATGTCACTTCAACCAGACGAGAGTTTAACCCCCAAACGTGTCACTTCAGCCAGACGAGTTTAACCCCCAAACATGTCACTTCAACCAGATGAGTTTAACCCCCAAACTTCAGCCAGACGAGAGTTTAACCCCCAAACATGTCACTTCAGCCAGACGAGAGTTTAACCCCCAAACTTCAGCCAGACGAGTTTAACCCCCAAACGTGTCACTTCAGCCAGACGAGAGTTTAACCCCCAAACTTCAGCCAGACGAGAGTTTAACCCCCAAACGTGTCACTTCAGCCAGATGTTCCAGAAGAGTAAACTCAGGTTTACAACTTAGAAAGATGCAACGTACAGAGCCTTGTACAATGATCTAGTATGTATGAATAAGATAATGATGATGATTTCAACATAGAAGTCTACAAAGAGAAGATTTTTCTAGTCAAGAACATTAACCTCTTACTTGAAAGATTAGGATTGAAATATGTAAAATAAACAACAAGTAGCCAGTGGCAACATGCCCTGTTCAACTCTGTTCATAACGAAGTTTATTATGAATCAGGTCAATCAGATCAACAAATTAAAA
>NW_027506878.1:2504326-2514326 GCF_052324685.1 Brachyhypopomus gauderio | reverse complement strand
CTGGTGGTCAAACAGGAAGAACACTCGTGTTTGGCTTCGCCCGTAGGGTTGGTATATCCAGGACAACTCCCCCGTGTACACCAGCTCAGAACTCCTGTCCAAGACGTCCTCGCCCTGCACAGCCCCGCCCAAAACACACACGCACACACACGCACACACACCCAAATCCAAACACACAGACAGAACAGACACAGAAGATTATTAAAAGATTGCCACGATGCCTCTGAGATCACTGCGACATTTGATACTCCAGTTAGTCCAACCCACACCCAGAATGGTATGACCCACATCTGAAGCCCAGAATGGTATGACCCAAATCTGCATCCATGAATGGTACAACCCACATCTGAAGCCTCAGCACATTCTGTTATCAGCATGTTCTGCTCCTGAGAGAATGCTACTCTGAAACCTTCTAAAAAGGTTCAGTGATGTACTGAACCGTGTTGTACTGAACCGTGTTGCACTGAACCGTGATGTACTGAACCGTGATGTACTGAACCGTGATGTACTGAAACGTGATGTACTGAAACGTGATGTACTGAAACATGATGTACTGAACCGTGTTGTACTGAACCGTGTTGTACTGAAACATGATGTACTGAAACATGTCTAATTGACTTCTTCATGCACATGTGAGATGCTCAATATATATTCCCCAGAAAGGAGGTGCTGTTAGCACGGCGGCAGGGCTGTAGTGAGGTACTGTTAGCGACAGGGCTGTAGTGAGGTACTGTTAGCGACAGGGCTGTAGTGAGGTACTGTTAGCGGCAGGGCTGTAGTGAGGTGGTGTTAGCGGCAGGGCTTTAGTGAGGTGGTATTAGTACAGCGGCAGGGCTGTAGTGAGGTGGTATTAACACGGCGGCAGGGCTGTAGTGAGGTGGTATTAGCACGGTGGCAGGGCTGTAGTGAGGTGGTATTAACACAGCGGCAGGGCTGTAGTGAGGTGGTATTAACACGGCGGCAGGGCTGTAGTGAGGTGCTGTTAGCGGCAGGGCTGTAGTGAGGTGGTATTAACACGGCGGCAGGGCTGTAGTGAGGTGCTGTTAGCTGCAGGGCTGTAGTGAGGTGGTATTAGCACGGCGGCAGGGCTGTAGTGAGGTGGTATTAACACGGCGGCAGGGCTGTAGTGAGGTGCTGTTAGCTGCAGGGCTGTAGTGAGGTGCTGTTAGCTGCAGGGCTGTAGTGAGGTGCTGTTAGCGGCAGGGCTGTAGTGAGGTGCTGTTAGCGGCAGGGCTGTAGTGAGGTGCTGTTAGCTGCAGGGCTGTAGTGAGGTGGTATTAGCACGGTGGCAGGGCTGTAGTGAGGTGCTGTTAGCTGCAGGGCTGTAGTGAGGTGGTATTAACACGGTGGCAGGGCTGTAGTGAGGTGGTATTAACACAGCGGCAGGGCTGTAGTGAGGTGGTATTAACACGGCGGCAGGGCTGTAGTGAGGTGGTATTAACACGGTGGCAGGGCTGTAGTGAGGTGCTGTTAGCGGCAGGGCTGTAGTGAGGTGCTGTTAGCGGCAGGGCTGTAGTGAGGTGCTGTTAGCTGCAGGGCTGTAGTGAGGTGGTATTAGCACGGTGGCAGGGCTGTAGTGAGGTGCTGTTAGCTGCAGGGCTGTAGTGAGGTGGTATTAACACGGTGGCAGGGCTGTAGTGAGGTGGTATTAACACAGCGGCAGGGCTGTAGTGAGGTGGTATTAACACGGCGGCAGGGCTGTAGTGAGGTGGTATTAACACGGTGGCAGGGCTGTAGTGAGGTGCTGTTAGCTGCAGGGCTGTAGTGAGGTGGTATTAGCACGGTGGCAGGGCTGTAGTGAGGTGCTGTTAGCTGCAGGGCTGTAGTGAGGTGGTATTAACACGGCGGCAGGGCTGTAGTGAGGTGGTGTTAACACGGTGGCAGGGCTGTAGTGAGGTGCTGTTAACATGGTGGCAAGGCTGTAGTGGGCCGCACCTCCCAGTCCAGCACCGACGCCTGCCACTGAGCAATTTTGTCGATGTTTTCAAGTCTTCGTTTTCGCTCATTAATCTGTTGGGTTACATTTCTCATCACTGCCAGTGCTGCTGCAACATACCGGTAATCACTGAGAGAGAGAGAGAGAGAGAGAGAGAGAGAGAGAGAGAGAGAGAGGCAGAGAGAGAGTAAGATCAGAAATTAAAACGCTTTAATGTTTTTATGTACATACAAATTAAATTAAATTAAATGTAGTGTGTGTGTTATGGAGGTGTGTTAGTATATATACACATATATATACACACACACACACACATATATATACATATATATATATATATATATATTAGAGGTGGACATAGATACATTTTTTTAATCTAGATTTATCTCATTGAAATCTTGAAATTTATCTAGATTAATCTAGATTAATATGGCTCATTCAGAATATGCGTGCTACCCAAGTCTTTGAGATTTTGAGATAGGGTTTCTAACCATGCTTATAGTTCGGCAGCTAGTGCCAATCCACTGAGTGAGGAGATTGGTCAACTGGTCTGATAGAGCTGCGCTGACTCGGTTGCACTCAGAGTAGTTTGGTGGTGACTCTTCCCCTGGGCTGCACCAGTGCTTGACCCAGCGTCAGCAGCATTAGCAAACGGGTGCTTTGCGTTTAAATGGCACTTCAGACTGGTAGAACTCCTACAATAAACTAATTCCACGTTGCATAAGGTGCAAACAACTTTAGTCTCGTCAATGTCTCCATTAGGAAGCTTCTTAAAAATGACTTTTCCATGAAGCAAACCTGGCATCTTCGTGGCACCACTAATTTTATATATATATATATATATATTTTTTTTTTATAAATATTTTTTAGGGACAAGATCACTATTATAAGGCAGAACATAGCAACAAGCACTAATAGACTATCAAACCTTATATCAGTTACTCAGCCTAACTTTAATATGTCTTATTTCAAAGAAGTTGACATGGTAACACTACTTGATGTGATTTCATCACTAAAATCCTCTACTTGTGAACTGGACCCTTTACCTACATGCTTTTTCAAGCAGGTTCTGAGCTCATTAGCAAATGAAGTTCTAACGATTGTTAATCAGTCTCTGCAATTGGGTGAATTCCCTAACTTTTTTAAAACAGCAATGGTTAAACCACTATTAAAGAACAGAAATCTTGATCCCACAATTCTCAATAATTATCGACCTATATCTAACCTTTCCTTTCTTAGCAAAATCATTGAAAAAGTTGTGTCAATCCAGTTGAATGATTATGTAAAAGTAAATCAAATAAATGACACTTTTCAATCTGGTTTCAGAGCTCTCCACAGCACTGAAACAGCCCTAGTTAAGGTAGTAAATGACTTGAGATTGAATAAGGATGCAGGCAAACTCTCAGTCCTTTTTCTGCTGGATTTAAGCGCCGCTTTTGACACAGTTGATCATGAAATTCTTCTTGATCGACTACAGAGTTGGGTAGGCCTTAGTGGCTTAGTCTTAGACTGGTTTAGATCGTACCTAACTGGGCGTGATTACTATGTAGCATTAGGTACCTCTTCCTCCACACGTCAAAAAATAACTTGTGGCGTCCACCAAGGATCAATTCTTGGGCCGTTACTATTCAACCTATATATGCTTCCGCTACCACATATCATTAATAAACATGGTATTAGTTATCATCAATATGCAGATGACACTCAACTTTACATTTCTCTAGAACCTAAGGCCCTAAAATCAATTTGCTCACTGTTTGACTGCATAGATGATATACAGACATGGATGTCTGACAATTTTCTGCAATTAAATAAACAGAAGACAGAGGTTCTTGTTCTTGGCAGTGATTCACAAAGGAATGATGTCCAGACTTATTTAAATCAAATGAATCTGAATGCCAGACAATGTGTTAAGAACCTGGGCGTCACCTTTGATAATGAGCTCAGCTTCAAATCACACATCATGGCTACATGCAAGACAGCTTATTTTCACCTTCGAAACATTGCTAAGGTCCGGGATATGCTCACTCCTGCTGACAGTGAAAAACTTGTCCATGCATTTATCACATCAAGGCTAGATTATTGTAACGCTGTTCTATCTGCTCTTCCAAAGAGCTCTATTTCGCACCTACAGCGAGTTCAGAACGCGGCTGCAAGGGTTCTGACCCGCAGGAGAAAGAGAGATCATATTACACCTGCACTCCACTCACTGCACTGGTTACCTGTCAGCTTTAGGATAGATTTTAAGGTTCTAGTCATGGTTTTTAAATGTCTTCATGGTCTTGCCCCTCTTTACCTCAGTGAAATGATGGTTAGATATGTTCCAGTCAGGTCTCTGAGGTCTTCAAACAGTAATCTGCTGGTGATTCCTAGATGCCGATTAAAGATTGGCGAGGGTGCTTTTAGCCACTATGGCCCAAAGCTCTGGAATTCTCTTCCTGAAGAGCTCAGATGCATTTCATCCCTGAATAGTTTCAAGAACAGTCTCAAAACGTTCCTGTTTAGATCTGCTTTTAGTTAAGAAATTCTAGTCTATTATTTTATAATTTGTCACTTTATTTAATTATTTCTTTTTACCTTTAATTTTAATATTTTATTTTTATCTTCTTATATTTACTTATCTTAATTAGTTTTATTTACTTTACTTTTTTATTATATTGTTTACTTTACTTTTTTACATTTTATGTTATTTTACTTTAATTTCTTTAACATTTTCTTTTTGTCTTCTTTTTATGTTTCTTTTATTTATACTGTAAAGCACTTTGAGTTGCATGTATGTATGAAAGGTGCTATATAAATAAAGATTATTATTATTATTATTATTATATATATATGTATGTGTGTGTGTGTGTGATTGGTGTGTGTGTGTGTATATATGTGTGTGTACCTGTGTTCCTGTACAGTCTATTGATATGTGTGTGTGTGATATGTGTGTGTGTGTGTGTGTGTGTGTGTGTGTGTGTGTGTATTATTGGTGTGTGTGTGTGTATGTGTGTGTATATATGTGTGTGTGTGTGTGTGTATATGTGTGTGTACCTGTGTTCCTGTACAGTGTATTGATATATGTATGTGTGTGTGTGTGTGTGTGTGTGTGTATATGTGTGTGTGTGTGTATGTGTGTACCTGTGTTCCTGTACAGTGTATTGATATGTGTGTGTGTGTGTGTGTGTGTGTGTGTGTGTGTGTGTGTGTGTGTGTGTATTGTTGGTGTGTGTGTGTATATATGTGTGTGTACCTGTGTTCCTGTACAGTGTATTGATGTGTGTGTGTGTGTATTTGTGTGTACCTGTGTTCCTGTACAGTGTATTGATATATGTGTGTGTGTGTGTGTGTTATTGGTATGTGTCTGTGTGTTATTGGTGTGTGTGTGTGTATATGTGTGTATATATGTGTGTGTACCTGTGTTCCTGTACAGTGTATTGATGTGTGTGTGTGTGTGTGTGTGTGTGTGTTGTGTTATTGGTGTGTGTGTGTGTGTGTACCTGTGTTCCTGTACAGTGTATTGCTGTGTGTGTGTGTATATCTGTGTGTATATGTGTGTGTACCTGTGTTCCTCCTATACAGTGTATTGATGTGTGTGTGTGTGTGTGTGTGTGTATATATGTGTGTGTACCTGTGTTCCTGTACAGTGTATTGATGTGTGTGTGTGTGTTATTGATGTGTGTGTGTGTGTGTGTGTTATTGGTGTGTGTGTGTGTGTGTACCTGTGTTCCTGTACAGTGTATTGATATATGTGTGTGTGTGTGTATTGTGTATATATGTGTGTGTGTGTGTATTGTGTATATATGTGTGTGTGTGTGTGTGTGTGTGTGTTATTGGTGTGTGTGTGTGTGTGTGTGTGTGTATACCTGTGTTCCTGTACAGTGTATTGATGTGTGTGTGTGTGTGTGTGTGTTATTGGTGTGTGTGTGTGTGTACCTGTGTTCCTGTACAGTGTATTGCTGTGTGTGTGTGTGTATATGTGTGTGTACCTGTGTTCCTCCTATACAGTGTATTGATGTGTGTGTGTGTGTGTGTGTGTGTGTGTGTGTGTATATGTGTGTGTACCTGTGTTCCTGTACAGTGTATTGATGTGTGTGTGTGTGTGTGTGTGTGTGTATATATGTGTGTGTACCTGTGTTCCTGTACAGTGTACTTGAGCAGCTCTGCCAGCTGGAGTGGATACTTGCAGATCTTCTGCACTGGAGTGAGCAGAAAGCCATCAATAGCGATGTCAATCATTTGCTGGACCAATCGGCATGCTTCAAAGAAGTGTTGGTACCGCCCATCCCGCATGAGGCGTGTCAGCTCCATACAGGCGTCTACGTGGTTATTACAGTACTCTGAGTAGATCCAGAACCCGTCTTGCTGTTGACACACACACACAGAGCGAGTGTGTACAGTACAGCACACACACGGACAAACACACACGGATACAAACACACACATCTCATGTTGAGCAAATATGTAGCTTCAAAATGTATACAACATATAAACAACAATTTGGCTATTTAGCACATGCTCCAGGAAACAGGGCCTGGTCACACTGCAGTGAGGCTCACACGTGTGTGTGTGTGTGTAACACTAACATGCTCCAGGAAACAGGGCCTGGTCACTAGGGGTGTATTCAACTAAGGATTTTTATAGTCGAATCTGATTCGTCAGCTTTTCCCTTTAGTCGGCTAATAGTCGAATCGGGTTTATTTATTTTTTATTTAGAGCATCTTAAACGGGATCCCGTTCTCATTCAGGACATTTTTCCTCTTCAAAGTAAAAACCTAAAACACTCAGATAAATGAATAAATACGGTAGGTTGGCTTATTCAGCTTTTATTTATTTACTTACTTATTTTTTATGAAACGTTAGAGAACATTAACCGTCAGTGTGCATTGCGCATATCGAACTGTCAGACAGGCACTCTGCAAAATGTCAAAAATATTTTAAATAAAATATGCCTGCCTGAAAATATAAAAAAATTGACACACAACAGCAAAAAAAATACAAGGAAAGGTTCAAGTAACGGGGTTTAAAAGCAAACAACAAAAATGTTTATAGGCCTACTTGTCGAGACGAGATGACACGACCGAAACGACAAACAGCTGAACTTTTTTTTTTCGCCTTACGCGTTTTAAATGGTATACCATGTTGGTTGTTGTCGTGCGAAATGAAAGACGTTGATGACATAACTTGCACTTTTCTCATCTTTATCTTTTTTAAAATACTTTTGAAGTTTTTTAGTAGCCATTATAATCTCGGTAGATGCTGCGTATTCTGCGTGTTCAGCTCCGCTCGGTTGGATTGTGCAACTGCAGGGTGTGATTTATTAATGTGTAGTAAGGAAGATGCCTATTGTTAATGCGCAAACATCATTTTTAATATTTATTAACAGAAATTAGGATGATTTTATTTGACAAAAGGCTATATATAACGAAAACAAAGACATTTCATGTAACAACTAATGCTTAGCTGCATCCTTGGGCACCTCCATGCAGTCAGAATGATACATTCGACTATGACGTTCATAGTCGACTAGGGGGTATAGTCGACTATAGTCGAATCAGCGAATATTGCAGGTCACACCTACTGGTCACACTGCAGTGAGGCTCACACACGTATGTGTGTGTGTGTGTGTGTGTGTGTATGTGTGTGTGTATGTGTGTGTGTGTGTGTGTGTGTGTGTGTGTGTGTGTGTGTGTATAACACTAACATGCTCCAGGAAACAGGGCCTGGTCACACTGCAGTGAGGCTCACTCACGTATGTGTGTGTGTGTGTGTGTGTGTGTGTGTGTGTGTGTGTGTGTGTGTGTATAACACTAACATGCTCCAGGAAACAGGGCCCGATCTCACTGAGGTGAGGCTCTTCTGTGTTGAACTGTTTCTCCAGGTCTCTTTCAAAGCCCAGCTGGAACCTGTAAATGTCTTCGATGTTTCCAAAAATCACCTTCAGCTGGTCCTCATTAAACATGTCTCTTCTCTTTTTGCACTGTTTCAGGTACCCCTGAACACACACCAACCAACACACACACACACACACACACACACACACACACACACACACACACACACAGGTGCCCTTTCAATACACACAGTTCAAAATCCATACATCGTTCTTTCTTTCGTATGTTAGGTTGGGTTGTACAGTGTGGTGTGTTGGGTTGTATATTGTGTTATGGTGTACATTGCGACATGTGTTAAGGTGTATAGTGTGTGTGTGTGTGTGTGTGTGTGTGTGTGTTACCTCACAGATGTCCTTCAGGTGTTTGATATAGTGTCTCTCTGTGCTCATAATCTCATTGATGACGTTGGCCCTCATCTGGTCACGGTTCTGAACCGGCTGTCCCAGACACAAGCAGTCCGTGCTGGGGTTTGGACTGGCCTCCCCGTGGCCATTTTGTACCTCACTACTGCCCTCTGCTGGTTCCAACGCTGTACTGTCCTCCTGGTTTGCCCACAGCTGTTACATACACAAAACCACCAGTGTGTCACAAAATATCCAGTCATGTTGATTTTCTATATTTTCACCAACAAAAAAACATTTAAGCTAATTTCAAACACATTTGTGGGCGTTGGTGTGGCACCTAGTGAAGGGAGGACTATACTTCACTATACTTCACTATACTTCACCACAGCAGTGAGAGATCACGTGTAACCACACCACAAACACAACACAACCCAGCAAATATGTGTTATCACACACACTCCCGCACATGCACACATACACACACACGCGTGCACACTCTACCTATGAGCGACACATCTCAATAATGATGTGTATAATAGAATAATAATAGAATATTGTGTGTGTGTGTGTGTGTGTGTGTGTGTGTGTGTGTGTGGTGGGGGGGGGGGGGGTTCTACACCAGTGCTGATCGTGCAAACTTCACACTAGACCTCCAACAGCTGGGATTGTGTGCCATTTGGACATCAGGGTCTCAGAGTCTGCAGGAGGAGAGGAGAGTCACACAGTCCAAAGCTGCTTGAGGTCCAGTGTGAAGTTTAAACAATCAGTGATGATTTGGGGCTGCACTGATGAAGTAATCCGTACAGAATGAGTCCAGACCAAGTACTGTCCATTTACTGTACATACTTTCATTTATGAACTATAAATACTTTTTTCATTTGATCTTATATAATATTCAAATTTTTTGAAATAATGATTTTGGTTTTTAATTGGCTATAAGCCATAATCATCAACATTAACAGAAATAAACAATTGAAATGTATCACTTGTCATGAATCTATATAATGCATGCATTTCACTTTTTATATTGAATTACTTAAATACATTTACTTTGAGATGATATTCTAATTGAGTTGCACCTGTATATATAGTTTTTCTCATTTGAAATAAAACCAAACCTTAAAAGCAGTAACTAAAAATGTATGTTTTGCCCTCCCTGTTTTAAAAATGAATGTTTTGTGAAAAGCACTTTACACTGTCAGCGACGTCCTGTCTGGTACAGACACAGTGACTGAGCGTCTCGCATTGTCCTGTAGTCAGGACACTTATGTCCTACAGTGTGTGTAAAACAACCACACAAACACTCACACACGTTTGAACATCAACTCTGATGATGAAGGAGTTTGAGGTTACAAATATCCATCTTTACTAGACACTGAAAATGAAACAGTGAAGAGAGATATTAAACAAGACATATATTAAAATGGGTTCATGTGTTTTTATCTACTACAAAATGTACTGCATGTTTGTGTTTGTGTCTGCATGGATATGTTTAGTGGGTGTGTGGTGTGTGCATATATTTGTGTGTGTGTGTGTGTGTGTGTGTGTGTGTGTGTGTGTGTGTGTGTGTGTGTGTGTGTGTGTGTGTGTGTGTGTGTGTGTGTGTGTGTGCGCGTGTGTGTGTTGGCATGTTCAATGTGTGTGTTATGTCTGGGTCAGAGAGTGCTATGAATGTATGTGTGAAAGAGATGAGAGAGATGGAGAGAGAGACAGAGAGAGAGAGAGAGAGAGAGAGAGAGAGAGAGAGAGGGAGTGGGAGTGAGTGTAGGAGAGAGAAGGAGGGAGAGAGAGTGGGAGAAAAAAGACAGAGCTGTTTGCACTTCTGCAGTCCACACTGGGACTGG
>NW_027506878.1:2459326-2496826 GCF_052324685.1 Brachyhypopomus gauderio | reverse complement strand
GATGTGTGAATAGCGACAGGTCTGTACCAGCAATGTGTGAACAGCGGCAGGTCTGTACCAGCGATATATGAATAGCGGTAAGTCTGTACCAGCGATGTGTGGACAGTGGCAGGTCTGTACCAGCGATGTGTGGACAGCGGCAGGTCTGTACCAGCAATGTGTGAACAGCGGCAGGTCTGTACCAGCGATGTTTGAACAGCGGCAGGTCTGTACCAGCGATGTGTGAACAGCAACAAGTCTGTACCAGCGATATGTGAATAGCAGCAAGTCTGTACCAGCGATGTGTGAATAGCAACAGGTCTGTACCAGCGATGTGTGAACAGCGGCAGGTCTGTACCAGCGATGTGTGAACAGCGGCGGGTCTGTACCGGCGATATGCGAATAGTGGCAGGTCTGTACCAGCGATGTGTGAACAGCGGCAGGTCTGTTCTCCTCAGACCTGGGCATGGATGTGGTGGAGACTAGAGAATAATGTCACTAATAATGTCAATAATGTCACAGACCTGACTGTGCATGTGTGTCAGTGGTGATGGCCGTGGTGGAGAAGGTTCTGTCAGACTGGTCCTCACTTGCCAGACTCACAGAACCAGGTCTGAACTGTCAAAACAAAGACCACGAAACTATGGAACGCTCTAGAATCTAGAATGTTCCAGAATGCCTCTGTGGAATGTTGGGATGTAGTGATGCTTACTGCCCCTGTACAGGAACAGACCCACTCAAATATGACGGGGCTAACTACCCCACCCATGTGCACTGCTAACAAGGTTAGCAAGGTGACAGAGATATAATAAACTGTAATACCCTGCAGCTGTGAAGGAAACAAACACACCATCAGCTATCAACTTCCAGTACCACTCATCACAGCTATGGTTACTATCAAAATGTGTGTGTGTAGGAAGTAACCTGCCTGGAATGCTTCATCACCATAAAGATCTTATGTCTTTAGACACACAGACACACTCCTAGAGGGAGAGAGAGAGAAAGGCGTTCTACACTACAGTGACAGGGACGCAGCTCACCCATGTTAATCTACTGCTAACCCAAACAGTCAGTACACCTGAGCTAATCCACTGATAAAACAGAGTAAATTCACCTGAGCTAATCTACTGATAAAACAGAGTAAATTCACCTGAGCTAATCCACTGATAAAACAGTAAATTCACCTGAGCTAATCTACTGATAAAACAGAGTAAATTCACCTGAGCTAATCTACTGATAAAACAGTAAATTCACCTGAGCTAATCTACTGATAAAACAGAGCAAATTCACCTGAGCTAATCTACTGATAAAACAGAGTAAATTCACCTGAGCTAATCTACTGATAAAACAGAGTAAATTCACCTGAGCTAATCTACTGATAAAACAGAGTAAATTCACCTGAGCTAATATACTGCTAAAACAGAGTAAATTCACCTGAGCTAATCTACTGATAAAACAGAGTAAATTCACCTGAGCTAATCTACTGATAAAACAGTCACTTCACCTGAGCTAATCTACTGATAAAACAGAGCAAATTCACCTGAGCTAATCTACTGATAAAACAGAGTAAATTCACCTGAGCTAATCTACTGATAAAACAGAGTAAATTCACCTGAGCTAATCTACTGATAAAACAGAGTAAATTCACCTGAGCTAATATACTGCTAAAACAGAGTAAATTCACCTGAGCTAATCTACTGATAAAACAGAGTAAATTCACCTGAGCTAATCTACTGATAAAACAGTCACTTCACCTGAGCTAATGCCGTACGATGCCGTAATCTGCTCTGGCCCCATCCCAATGCGGCGCGGTGATGAGCAGTACAGCAGGCTCACGTTGCTAAACCGCTGGATGTCCAAGTGGTGCTCAGAAAATCAAGTGGGCTTTATTAATAATTGGAAAGAGTTCGAGGGCAAGCCTGGTCTTTTAGGCAGGGACGGTGTCCACCCCACCCGGGATGGCGCTGCCCTGTTATCTTGCAGCATAGCCCGTAGTCTGTTAGTGGGCAGTGTAGTACTAGGAGCTGCTGACTAACCAGAGTCGCGACCAGGCCGCAGACTAACGGGCTAAACCGTCTGTCTGCGAGCTGCTTAGAGGCGTCACCAAGATCCCATAGGATTGAGACTGTGTCTGTGCCCCGGGTTAAATTAAATCATAAGAAAATAGTCCGTCCTAAGTTTTTCACTAATATTCAAACTTCACATCCAATTATTACCTATATGACCGATCTGAAAATTGGATTAATTAATATTCGATCACTCAACTCTAAAGCAGTTTTTATGAATGAACTTATAACTGACCAGAAAACTGATATTCTATGTCTAACTGAAACGTGGATTCAATCTGGTGACTATTTATCTCTAAACGAAGCCACTCCTGTGGGATATAGTTATATACATAAACCTAGATTGTCAAGCAGAGGAGGAGGAATATGTATAATATATCGTGATTGTTTAGAAATTCATCAGAAATACTTGGATATCTTTAATTCATTTGAGATGCTGTCTATTAATGTGATTAGTCCATCTGAAAATAAAAGTTCTTTTTCCCTAACAAATGTATATAGACCACCAGGGCCTTACTCAGATTTCTTAAACGATTTCACAGATTTTACAGCAAATTTAGCAGTTAGTAGTGACAAAATAATAATGGTAGGAGACTTTAACATACATTTTGATAATGCGGAGGATCCACTTACAAGGGCTTTTACTTCTATATTGAACTCTGTTGGCATTACACAAAACGTTGTAGGACCCACACACTATCAAAATCATACCCTAGATTAATCTTAACGTTGGATATTGACGTAGATAATATAAATATACTCCCGCAAACCGTAGCTATCTCTGATCACTATTTAGTCCAATTTGAGATTCATCTTAACATAAATACCCGCCCGTCTCCTCGGCAGTGTATAAAGCGCTCGATAAATTCATTAACAGCAACACAGTTTATTGAAGCCCTCCCTGATTTAACTGCTCTAGCCCACTCGCCATCCGATCCAGGAGAGTTAGACAGTCTAACCAACTGCATAGAGAATACCTGCAGATCAGCTCTAGATATAGTAGCTCCACTCAAATATAAAAAGACTAGATCTAAAAAACTCGCTCCGTGGTACACTGACCAAACTAGAAACTTAAAACAAATAGCACGTAAATTAGAGCGTAAATGGCGATCTACTAAGTTGGAAGTATTCTACTGTGCCTGGAAGGATAGCATCATTGACTACAAACGGGCACTTGCTAAAGCACGCTCAGCATACCTAGCCTCACTGATAGAGAAAAATAAAAACAATCCTAGATTTCTTTTTAATACTATTTCCAAACTTACAAAAAATCAAGCAGGCGCAGAACCTCAGATTCCAGTAAACCTCACTAGTAATGTATTTATAGATTTCTTTGATAATAAAATAGAAAATATTAGACAAAATATAAAACCTTTTATTAGCAATACAACTGGTATGTCATCTGGTTTGGTTGATATCAATTTAAATCGCATACTGGGAGAAAAACTTGATGCTTTTCATCCACTCCCACAATCAGAATTAGAGAAAATAATTTCTTCCTTAAATTGTGCTACCTGCACACTAGACTCGGTTCCCTCAAAGTTATTAAAAGAGGTATTACCAGCGGTAACTGAACCTCTTCTAACTATAGTTAACTCATCCATTACAATAGGTCACATGCCCAAATCATGTAAATTAGCAGTTATTAAACCTCTGATCAAGAAACCAAATCTTGATCCTACTAATTATAGACCCATTTCAAACACATCATTTATATCTAAGATCATAGAAAAAGCTGTTGCCCAGCAATTATGCCTATATCTGCATAGGAATCACATATTTGAAAAGTTCCAATCTGGCTTTAGGCCCCATCATAGTACTGAAACAGCATTAGTCAAAGTAACAAATGATCTCCTCCTTGCTTCAGATCAAGGCTATGTATCACTGTTAGTGCTTCTTGATCTTAGTGCAGCATTCGACACAATTGATCATAGGATCTTGCTAGAAAGGTTAGAACGTTGGGTTGGAGTCTCTGGCACAGCCCTTTCATGGTTTCATTCTTACTTAACAAATCGCTATCAGTTTGTAGAGCTCAATAATATTCCATCCAAACGTACAAAAGTTAAATATGGGGTCCCGCAAGGCTCCATTCTAGGACCACTATTATTTACATTATATATGCTACCATTGGGCACAGTTATAAACAAACATGGTGTCAATTTTCACTGCTATGCAGATGACACTCAACTTTACATATCAGCCAAGCCTGATGACAAACTCAGTTTAAGAAAAATTGAGGGCTGTGTAAGAGATATTAAATGCTGGATGTCTCTAAACTTCCTCCAACTTAATGAGGACAAAACAGAAGTTCTCCTTCTGGGCCCTAAGGCCTCAAAACAGAAAATTCCAGATCTAATGCTTAATCTCGCAGGCTACCCCATTACACCTGGCACAGTAGCCAAAAACCTAGGCGTCATACTCGACTCTGACCTATCATTTGATAAATACATAGATAATACTACTAGGATAGCTTTTCTACATCTCCGTAACATTGCTAAATTAAGAAATGCATTATCACAGGATGATGCGGAAAAATTGGTGCACGCCATTGTTAGCTCTAGATTAGACTACTGCAATGCACTACTGTCAGGATGTTCAAATAGGAATCTAAATAAACTTCAAATAGTTCAAAATGCCGCAGCCAGGGTTCTGACCAGAACTAGAAAATTTCAGCATATCAGTCCAGTCCTATCAGCCCTGCATTGGCTCCCAGTTAAATTCCGTATTGACTTTAAAATTCTTTTATTAACTTATAAAGCATTGCACGGGCTTGCTCCTGAATACCTTCCTATTATGAACCCCCACGTCCACTAAGATCACAGGGTGCTGGTCTTTTATTAGTTCCACAAATTAATAAGGTAACAGCAGGGGGAAGAGCCTTTTCTTGTAAGGCCCCCCAGCTTTGGAATAATCTTCCTAAATGCGTCCGGGACTTCGACACAGTCACAATCTTTAAGTCTAGGTTGAAAACCCACTTATTTAGTTTAGTGTTTGATAATTAATATCCCCCCTTAGATTAAGGTACAGATCCAGGGGTTCACAGGCGAAGGGTTTTATGGTAGACTGTCACTGCTCGTGGTCACTCAAGTTTGTTGACAGTGCAGTGGACGGATGCCATTGTCTCAGAATGCCCCCAAGCCTATGTTACCTTCTGGTTCTGCCTTTTTAGCTAGGCTGTAATAATTTAACTTAATGCCGGAGTTGCTGCCACACTCCGGAAATGTTTATAATTTCACCTGTCCTGTATATGTCCTCATACAGAGCTAATTTTCCCTGTTTCATTTCTCCACATGGCTGCCCGCCTGCTTGAGGAATAATGAGATGAGGAGACCAGCGATCCATCCTGGGCCAGCCACCTCCTGCCTAACCGGATGCATACATCATGATGGACATTATTACATATTTTTCCTTTTCTTTCTCTTCTTTCTGTCTAAATTGTTGTTGTTGTCATGGTGACCGGTGTCGGCCAGAGGAGGATGGGTTCCCCCCCTGAGTCTTGGTTCCTCTCAAGGTTTCTTCCTCATGCAAAAAAACTAGGGAGTTTTTCCTTGCCACTGTCGCCTTTGGCTTGCTCACTGGGGGCTAGGACTCGGCACTTGTAAAGCTGCTTTGTGACAACAACTGTTGTAAAAAGCGCTATATAAATAAAATTTGATTGATTGATTGAATCTACTGCTAACACAAAAAAAGTCTGTTCATCAAGCCGTATCCAAAAATCAAACCGTATATAAAATCAAACTGTATCCAAAATCAAACCGTATCCAAAAATCAAGCGTTATCCAAAAATCAAACCATATCTAAAATCAAACCATGTCCTAAATCAAGCTTTATCCATTTGCTAAGTCTGCTCATTCAGTAGTATTCATGTTTCTCCCTAACCAGAGTGCTTGTGTTCTTTCTCTGCTCAAACCACTTTTACTGTTTGTAGATCAGCAGTTTTTCAGCAGTCAAAGAAGGAAATTGTACAATGTTGGTATTTACTCCACAATGCACTGTGTGTGTGCGTTAGACCACACCAGCCGGTCATGGAGAAACCGTTTGTTTAGTCATCTGAGGAGAGAAACGCGTGTGCAGAGGGTGAACACCAACATGGTGCATCTGGTAATTGGTTGAATTAGGCTTTTGTGAAAATCACCATGAACGCCTATTTTATGGTTAAATGAGAACACACATTTATCTGGTGAAGTAATTGGTGTAATTGGCCTTTGCCCCACCTCCTCATATAATGAGGCAGTCCATGTAGTTAAACCCCACCTCCTCACATCATGAGGCCTCCTATGTAGTCAAACCCCGCCTCCTCACATCATGAGGCCGCCCTTGTTATTAAACCCCGCCTCCTCCTCTCAAGCTCCTCCTCATATCTCTCTACATCGACTCCGGTATGAAAGACTGCATTAACTCAGCATCTACAGTGTCTGTAAACACAAGTACACACGTGTTCAAATCAGATTCTCACTAAATAGTGCTAAGCACAAACAAAAGCACAGTGTAGAGCGGGAGAGCAGAGGTTTCCTCCACTCATATCCACACATTCTCTCCCTTCTTCCTTCTGTCTGCCCATCTCTGCCTTATCCCTCCATCTCTAATCCTCACCTCCCATGAAATGTGAGTCTTCAAGTGAGTCTCGTGGTCTGAGTACCCCCAGAGTTCCCCAGATCAGCCAAGCTACCTCAGCTGGGAGCAGGAAGCCCAGGGTGGCCTCCGTAGAGGAGAGTACAGGGCTGTCTGCTACCATTCACCTTCCGCTCGAGACTCACATGCTCTTGGAAGGAAAAACCTCATGGACTTCAGAGTCTGCAAGAAGTGTTTGAATGTGCCTCACACACCAGGCACACACACACACACACACGTCAACCACCACCACACATCTGCACACCTGCTGTCACCTCTCTCCCTCCGTCTCCCTCCTTCTCTACCTCCCTCTCTTTTCTTCTCTACTTCTCCCTCTTCTTTCTTCCATGTCTCCATACCACTCTTTCCCTCGCTCTCTCTCTCTCTCCCTCCTCTTCCTCCTTTTCTCTCTCTGGCTTCATCTGTCTTTGTGACTTATTCTACACGCACACATGTGTACACACACACACACACACACACACACACACTTACATGCTGTGCTAGCATGAAAGACAAAATTGAGAGAAAGAAAACAAAACCTTCCTTTAACCTTTCAGCTAGAGAAACTCGGGACGTTGAGAGACTCCATTTTGAAACTGTTCAAGCTCTGTGTACAGAAGCGATGAACATCAGATTCTCAGTGCAAGATTCACCCAGTCTGACACACAAAACTCCACCCAGCTGAGAAACTCCACCCACTCCATGCAGCTGGGAGACTCCACCCTGGTGGGAGACTCCACCCAGCTCTTAGAAAAACAACAAAATCACAGAATAGCTCCTCACTTTTACAAACATTCCAGATGCATTCCTGTGAGTATGTGTGCACTCTCTGCCCCTCACACACACACACACACACACACACACACACACACACACACACACACACACACACACACACACACACACACACACACAGAATGCACACAGACAACTCACCACCAAATACACACCACCAGAACACCACCCCAAACACACAACACACACCACCAGAACCCACCCCAAACACACAACACACACCACTAGAACACCACCCCGAACACACAACACACACCACTAGAACACCACCCCAAACACACAACACACACCACCAGAACCCACACCAAAGCACACAACACACACCACCAGAACCCACCCCAAACACACACCACCAGAACACCACCTCAAACACACACCACCAGAACCCACCCCAAACACACAACACCAGAACCCACCCCAAACACACAACACACACCACCAGAACCCACCCCAAACACACAACACACACCACTAGAACACCACCCCAAACACACATCCCACACCACCAGAACCCACCCCAAAGCACACAACACACACCACCAGAACACCACCCCAAACACACAACACACACCACCAGAACACCACCTCAAACACACACCACCAGAACCCACCCCAAACACACAACACCAGAACCCACCCCAAACACACATCACCAGAACCCACCCCAAACACACACCACCAGAACCCACCCCAAACACACAACACACACCACTAGAACACCACCCCAAACACACATCCCACACCACCAGAACCCACCCCAAAAACACAACACACACCACCAGAACCCACCCCAAACACACAACACACACCACCAGAACACCACCCCAAACAAACAACACACACTACCAGAACACCACCCCAAACAAACAACACACACCACCAGAACCCTCCCAAACACACAACACTAGAACCCACCCCAAAGCACACAACACACACCACCAGAACCCACCCCAAACACACACCACCAGAACCCACCCCAAACACACAACACACACCACTAGAACACCACCCCAAACACACATCCCACACCACCAGAACCCACCCCAAAAACACAACACACACCACCAGAACCCACCCCAAACACACAACACTAGAACCCACCCCAAAGCACACAACACACACCACCAGAACCCACCCCAAACACACAACACCAGAACCCACCCCAAACACACACCACCAGAACACTAGCTTGAACCACACACATCCCACACCACTAGAACCCACCCCAAACACACAACACACACCACCAGAACCCACCCCAAACACACAACACACACCACTAGAACACCACCCCAAAGCACACAACACACACCACCAGAACACCACCTCAAACACACACCACCAGAACCCACCCCAAACACACAACACACACCACCAGAACACCACCCCAAACACACAACACACACCACCAGAACACCACCCCAAACACAAAACACTAGAACCCACCCCAAACACACCACACACACCACCAGAACACCACCCCAAACACACAGCACACACCACCAGAACACCACCCCAAACACACACCACCAGAACCCACCCCAAACACACAGCACACACCACCCCAAACACACAGCACACACCACCAGAACACCACCCCAAACACACAGCACACACCACCAGAACACCACCCCAAACACACAACACACACCACCAGAACCCACACCAAACACACACCACCAGAACACCACCCCAAACACACAACACACACCACCAGAACACCACCCCAAACACACAACACACACCACCAGAACACCACCCCAAACACACACCACCAGAACCCACACCAAACACACACCACCAGAACACCACCTCAAACACACACCACCAGAACACCACCCCAAACACACACCACCAGAACACCACCCCAAACACACAACACACACCACCAGAACCCACACCAAACACACACCACCAGAACACCACCCCAAACACACACCACCAGAACACCACCCCAAACACACGCATAGAGCACATTTGAATTCTTAGACAGTCTACCAGGGGATACCACCTGCCACCAGAACCCACCCCAAACACACACCACACACCAGGGGATACCAGTCTTCCTGCCTGGGCTGCTGATAATTCTGCCCCCTGCTGGCCAGTCTGCCACACAACCCTTCATTCTGAACCGCTGAGAGGTTGGGTTAGCAGCACCTCAGTACCATCATGAGGTGGAGACATGAACTCCTGCTGAATTCCTCTCAGAGCAAACAGAGCAGTGTGTGTCTGCCCTCCACGGGGCGATCACATGACAGGGGAGGAGGTGAGGTGTCGGGAGAGGTACTGTAGTACCGGCTTGTTCTGAAGATACATGTAGGCATGATACATAATGTAGGACTATCGAGGTCCAACGCAGAGGTAGAGACACCGGAGAGAGCTTTAAAAACACACGCTGCATTTACACACCATGGCCCAAAACCATGGTTCTGATTCGAATGCCATAGCATGAACTGTAACAGCGTTATATGACAGTGGTTTCACACCCCCATTCAGATTAAAACCATGTTGACAGATTAAACCAGTAAATTAAACCAGTAGATTAAACCAGTTGATTAAACCAGTTGATTAAACCAGTTGCTCCAAATCCACCCAACCCATGAGGAAGGTACAGGTCCTCACACGCTGCAGGTCTGTGGTGGGGAGCTACTGACCCATGAGGAAGGTACAGGTCCTCACACGCTGCAGGTCTGTGGTGGGGAGCTACTGACCCATGAGGAAGGTACAGGTCCTCACACGCTGTAGGTCTGTGGTGGGCACCTACTGACCCATGAGGAAGGTACAGGTCCTCGCAAGCAGGTCTGAGGTGGGGAGCTACTGACCCATGAGGAAGGTACAGGTCCTCGCAAGCAGGTCTGTGGTGGGCACCTACTGACCCATGAGGAAGGTACAGGTCCTCGCAAGCAGGTCTGAGGTGGGGAGCTACTGACCCATGAGGAAGGTACAGGTCCTCGCAAGCAGGTCTGAGGTGGGGAGCTACTGACCCATGAGGAAGGTACAGGTCCTCGCAAGCAGGTCTGAGGTGGGCACCTACTGCCTCTCACACACGGCTGGACTGTGATGTCCATAATTTAACGCTTCTTCTTTTGACACAACGAAAGTCATTTTGGTTAATACCACAGTTTCAAGATATAGTTCTTAGACTTAGTTCTTAGACTTAGAAGAACTAAGTCTAAGAACTATAGTCTTAGACTTATACATCATTTGTACATGCTTAACAAAGAACAAGTTAGCCTGTGCTAATTAATTAAGTCATTCCTAATTCAAGAAACTCATGTTGTGTGAAAGCAACTAGCAGCTGGTGCCCCACATATGAACACGCACGGCAAACTACACAGTTCCGACACGCTATATTAATGAAAATGTGCTAAACCGATTCAATTACGTGAGAATATTCATATACTTCATCACTTGATCACATCTTCTCATCAAACCCGCGTTAACACATCAATACTACCGCCGCACGTTACCGGAGCTCCTGCCTCGTACAGCTTATTGATAACGCGCTCATGCAGCCCAGCGCACTGGTCAGTAACTAAATGGTTGTTATATTATATTCTCCCGGTACATGACGGTACCGACATGTCCGTGTGGCCCACGAGCACATCACCACTTCACTATCACAGACACGTAGACGCACATCAGGCCGTGTGATATTAAACCTGAACACCAACACACAGTAAACAATGTTGAGGGAGTCCAGGAGTGTGTGTGTGTGTGTGTGTGTGTGTGTGTGTGTGTGTGTGTGTGTGTGTGTGTGGACCTTCACTGAACACTCCAGCATCTCGGCCCGAGCGCGAGGCCCGGTCACCGGTGTATGCGCCTATCTAACTTAAAATCAAACCTGCTGAACTCGGGAAGCGGTTAATCCTCCCTCCTCGACGGGTTCGGGGGTTTATCAGGACGCGTTCGTCTGGGCCCGAAGCCCATCGCACCTGTCCGGTCCTGTCATGCACAAGCCCGGATGAGACGAACCGCTGATCACTCCTGACACGAATAACGCGCCTCGGTGATCATGTCATCACTGAACTAGATGTCCGCGCTCCGTTCGGAACAACGTCTCGGTTAAAGACCGGCGGACCGCAAATAACGAGAAGGAAATAAACTAGATGTAAGATGCGAGCCGTAGAAAGGCGAGCAGGAGGCGAACCGAACCGCAGTCCCGCTCGACCCGATCCGTTAACGACGACACGCACCCGCACGAACCGGACCGAACACGGCGGAACGAGAACACGCACGGAGCGTCTCCGACCCACGTCACTCACGTCCGCGAGGCCGCGTTAAAAACGGGCATCCCTGCTCCCCCGGTGCGCGCGCGCGCTCGCGCCCCGACTCCCGTTTCCATGGCGCTCCATCATCGGTGTGACACACGGCGCAGGTGGACGGCGGCGTCCGTTAACGCGCGTGTACACGGGGAGCCGGGGCGCTACCGACCCGGTAATCACGGTGGGGAAAAACACGAGAAGCGTCCGTGCAGACAAGGTCACGATGCCGTGCACCGGCAGCCCGGTTGCGTTTCGCGCGAGCGCTATCGCGCGCCTGCGTCCTCCATGGCTGAAACGGGAAGAAGGCTGAAAACGCGTAAGTCGAACGGTACGTCCTCGCTCTCCGTGCGCCCCCCGCCCCCCCCGGTTACCGGAGATCCTGACTGCACGGTGCTCACGGGAATATAACGAGCATCATCACCGACATCAAAAACCTCCCTACCATCATCTTCATCATGGTCGGGGTCGGTCCCGTTGCCGGTTCCGTCTCTTTCGCAGGTTCGAGCCCCCGACGGCCGCTGCGCCCCTGGTCCGCCCACCCGAGAGCAGCGCGAGGTGTGTTATGTAGGAGGTACGTACGTCCGGTCAGGCTCGGTGGTCACGGTGAGACAGCCTGCACATCGCTCTCGCGCCCCTCCTCTCGCTCTCCGAGCGGTAGCGAATATGGGCGGGGCTTACCGTACACGGTTCACATACGGGCTTCTCAGCCGTCACTCAAAGGTAGGCGTGTGCCTTCGTGCTTATTTAAACTCATTCCGGCGTTTTTAGAATAAACAGTATTACGTGACTAAAAAGAAATGGGTAAACTATAAGAACAAATCCCACATTATTTAAATCCCTGACAGAGCAGAGAGAAATTTGGAGTGCTGATGCACAGATATGAAGAAAGCTTCACACACACCTGCACATACACACATACCTGCACATACACACACGCACACATACACACACACATACACACACACACATACCTGCACATACACACACGCACACACACACACATACACATACACATACACACACACACATACCTGCACATACACACACAGCTGCACATAAATACACACACACATCTGCACATACATACACACACACACACACATCTGCACATACACACACACACCTGCACATACACACACACACACACACACCTGCACATGCACGCTACACGTATCCAAGCAGCACACTGCAACTCCAATGTCATACAGGATCCAGGTTATTGAGTCAAGAGAGAGAGAAACAGCTCAAATAACTCACAGATGGACACGTACAGCATTTGAGTGCAGGGCCAACATTGGACTTCCATGATGTTTGAGAATTTGAGTGACTGATCCAGCATACCTAGGTAAACAGACCAGGTGGTGTAATCACAGACTACATGGTGTAATCACAGACCAGGTGGTGTAATCACAGACCAGGCGGTGCAATCACAGACTACATGGTGTAATCACAGATCAGGTGGTGTAATCACAGACTACATGGTGTAATCACAGACTACATGGTGTAATCACAGACCAGGTGGTGTAATCACAGACCAGGCGGTGTAATCACAGACCACATGGTGTAATCACAGACCAGGCAGTGTAATCACAGACCAGGCGGTGTAATCACAGACCAGGTGGTGCAATCACAGACTACATGGTGTAATCACAGACCAGGCAGTGTAATCACACACCAGGTGGTGCAATCACAGACTACATGGTGTAATCACAGACCAGGCAGTGTAATCACAGACCAGGCGGTGTAATCACAGACCAGGTGGTGTAATCACAGACCAGGTGGTGCAATCACAGACTACATGGTGTAATCACAGACCACATGGTGTAATCACAGATCAGGTGGTGTAATCACAGACCAGGTGGTGTAATCACAGACCAGGCGGTGTAATCACAGACCAGGTGGTGTAATCACAGACCAGGTGGTGTAATCACAGACCAGGCGGTGCAATCACAGACTACATGGTGTAATCACAGACCACATGGTGTAATCACAGACCAGGTGGTGTAATCACAGACCAGGCGGTGTAATCACAGACCAGGCGGTGTAATCACAGACCAGGTGGTGTAATCACAGACCAGGCGGTGCAATCACAGACCACATGGTGTAATCACAGACCAGGTGGTGTAATCACAGACCAGGTGGTGTAATCACAGACCAGGCGGTGTAATCACAGACCAGGTGGTGTAATCACAGACCAGGAGGTGTAATCACAGACCAGGTGGTGCAATCACAGACCAGGCGGTGCAATCACAGACTACATGGTGTAATCACAGACCACATGGTGTAATCACAGACCAGGTGGTGCAATCACAGACTACATGGTGTAATCACAGACCAGGTGGTGTAATCACAGAGCAGGTGGTGTAATCACAGACCAGGCGGTGTAATCACAGACTACATGGTGTAATCACAGACCACATGGTGTAATCACAGACCAGGTGGTGCAATCACAGACTACATGGTGTAATCACAGACCAGGTGGTGTAATCACAGAGCAGGTGGTGTAGATTGTTTTGATGAGCTATTGTTTACCCCCACAATTTTTTTTTTCTTTCCACTGTATTTGAACAAAGAGCAGTAGGAGCACCAGATAAACAAACAAATAAGCAAATAAACAAACAGAAGAGGACGGACATCTTTGATTTCTATTTATCAATGGATGAAGATGGTCTGATTTAACAAAGAACTACATTAGATTTTTAGATAAATAATAGATAAAAAAAACCATAAATAATGTTTCTCAACACAGAAGCGATAGTTAAAGTGAGATGAAAGAACCTCAACACAGCTCAACACAGCTCAGCACACATCAGCACAGTTCAACACAGCACAACACAGCTCAGCACGCATCAGCACAGTTCAACACAGCTCAGCACACATCAGTACAGCTCAGCACACATCAGCACAGTTCAACACAGCACAACACAGCTCAGCACGCATCAGCACAGTTCAACACAGCTCAGCACATATCAGCACAGCACAACACAGCTTAACACAGTTCAACACAGCTCAGCACACATCAATACAGCTCAACACGCATCAGCACAGCTCAACACAGCTCAGCACACATCAATACAGCTCAGCACACATCAGCACAGTTCAACACAGCACAACACAGCTCAGCACGCATCAGCACAGTTCAACACAGCTCAGCACATATCAGCACAGCACAACACAGCTTAACACAGTTCAACACAGCTCAGCACACATCAATACAGCTCAACACGCATCAGCACAGTTCAACACAGCTCAGCACACATCAATACAGCTCAACCCGCCTCAACACAGCTCAACACAGCTCAGCACACATCAATACAGCTCAACCCGCCTCAACACAGCTCAGCACACATCAATTCAGCTCAACACGCCTCAACACAGCTCAGTACGCATCAGCACAGCTCAACAACAGAATGACACACAGTTCATCACTTACAGTAATGGAGAGGTTATTCCATCTCTGTCCTTCAGAGGTATTAAATGTGGATTCATATTTCTGGTGAGGTAGGAGGGGGATACATGCGATTTTCCCAAATAATATTTTTAATATCAAAGTAGCATAAATAATCCTTATCACCACTGGCCCTTAAGCTGCAACAGAGTTCACTAATATGCAGTGGCAAAAATTATGAACAAGCATGATCAATGATGTAAACATGTAAACGGTGTTTGTTTGTTTGAAGCTTTTAATGTTAAACGCTGCATCCCATAATATCCGGTGGATATTGTTTGTGTGTCATACAGAGTAACAAAAGACAGAGGGGCATTAGAGAGGGGCACGTGAAAGACTGCAGCACTACACACAACCCCTACAGCACCACCTGCTGGGGGTCAGCCAAACAGGTTTGGGACCTCATCAATTACAGGTATGATACAATAACAGAGAGAGAGAAAAAGAGGGAGAGATGTAGAGTGTGTGTGTGTGTGTGTATGTGTGTGTGTTTAATTTATATGGGTCAGAAATATCATTTTAGTGTAACGTTTAAAAACTGTGAAATGCAACAAAAAAATGGTTGAAAAGAGTGAGACATGATACCCCCACACGCCCCAGGGCAGGAGAGTGTTGCCCCCCCACACGCCCCAGGGCAGGAGAGTGTTGCCCCCCCACACGCCCCAGGGCAGGAGAGTGTTGCCCCCCCCCCCACACGCCCCAGGGCAGGAGAGTGTTGCCCCCCCCCCACACGCCCCAGGGCAGGAGAGTGTTGCCCCCCCCCCCACACGCCCCAGGGCAGGAGAGTGTTGCCCCCCCCCCACACGCCCCAGGGCAGGAGAGTGTTGCCCCCCCCCCCACACGCCCCAGGGCAGGAGAGTGTTGCCCCCCCACACGCCCCAGGGCAGGAGAGTGTTGCCCCCCCCCCCCCACACGCCCCAGGGCAGGAGAGTGTTGCCCCCCCCCACGCCCCAGGGCAGGAGAGTGTTGCCCCCCCCCCACACGCCCCAGGGCAGGAGAGTGTTGCCCCCCCCCCCCACACGCCCCAGGGCAGGAGAGTGTTGCCCCCCCCCCCACACGCCCCAGGCTCTTCCACACCCACAGCTCCACCTCAGAACTGCACTCCTCTCTAAAGAGTGAAACACTACAGCTGAGACGCCAACACCAATGACTCCACACACACACACACACACACACACACACACACGCACACACCAAGCCAATAGTAAACACTGCAATCTCACACACACCCACACACACACACACACACACACACACACATTCACACCGAGCCAACAGTAAGTGCTGCAATCTCACACACACCCACACAAAATATTCTCCTCTCGCCCTGTGGGGGGGGGGGGGGGAGAGACCTTTACCTTTCTGTGAGGGTCCCGTGTAGTCTCTTAACTGTTAGGCACAGAGACACAGATTCTCACACACACACACACAGTCTGTATGTGTAAAACAATACTGGGGCCATAACCGGTAGACTTGCACAGTCAGACATTCTGTGGGCTAATAGATGTGTGATTAACCAGTTCCACTACACGGTGCTGCTCACCTTCATAAGCGGGTTGAAGACTTCCATCTCCAGAACATTCTTATGGTGTAGTATCATTCTGTACCTGCCTAAAACCTTTGAACAGTAGTGTACGTGTGTGTGTGTATGGATGGAGTTAGTCTCAATGGTGCACAACGGACGAGGAGTCCCGAGTTTCTCTGGTGCTACTAGACACTGGAACCAAACCCAGAGGAACTGGTGGAACATGAACTGAGCTGATCCAGCTGTGACATCTTTACCTTCACACACACATACACACACACTCACACACATATACACACATACACACACCACTCCTGCCCTCACAACACACACACAGGGCAGAAGTGGATTCTGAGTGTGTGAGATGTTATTAGTGTTGTATACTGCCCTGGGGGAGGGAGGGAGGGAGAGAGAGAGAGAGAGAGAGAGAGAGAGAGAGAGAGAGAGAGAGAGAGAGATTATATAACACCACTCTCACCCACTGGAGCAACACAGCTCAGTGAGGAGTAGGTCCACACACACACACACACACACACACACACAGTGTCTGATTCTGGCCTTGTCACTCCTTATAAACCCCCCAATCTCACTCTCTCTCTCTCACACACACACACACACACACACACACACACACACACACACACACACACACACACACACATACACACACACACACATACACACACGCACACACACACGCACACGCACACAGTGTCTGATTCTGGCCTTGTCACTCCTTATAAACCCCCCCAATCTCACTCTCTCTCTCTCACACACACACACACACACACACACATACACATACACACACACACACACACACACACACACACACACACACACACACCTTGTCTAGCAGGTCTGTGGGAGCTTCTGCTTTTAGGCTCCAGAATCAGGACTGTGGAGTTTGACATGAACGTCAGGCCTTCACGAGACTGTACAGACGTGTTCAAATCAAGCAGTGAGCTCAGCACTTTAATCAGATTTTAGCTGTTAACATGAAATTAAATTTAATTAGACCAGCATTTCCAGTCAAACAACTCTCGACACACCACAATCACTGGCAGATGTTTACTAAAACCAACAACTGGGTAAGTAAAAACTGACTGCAGGCATCTACACACAGAACTACTGCTTCACATTGTGCTTCTCACACTGAACTTAAAGCTGGACAGGACATAGAAATATCACAGGGTTCCAGATAGACAGGACATAGAAATATCACAGGGTTCCAGATAGACAGGATGTAGAAATATCACAGGGTTCCAGATAGACAGGAAGTAGAAATATCACAGGGTTCCAGATAGACAGGATGTAGAAATATCACAGGGTTCCAGATAGACAGGAAGTAGAAATATCACAGGGTTCCAGATAGACAGGATGTAGAAATATCACAGGGTTCCAGATAGACAGGATGTAGAAATATCACAGGGTTCCAGATAGACAGGAAGTAGAAATATCACAGGTTTCCAGATAGTCAGGATGTAGAAATATCACAGGTTTCCAGATAGACAGGATGTTTGTGTGCGCAGCTGATGAAGGATCTCTGTCCGAAACATCATCTCTAGCAACCTTGTGCACTTCACTGCAATTTGTACCACCTCTACTGGCACTGAGGTCTTGAAGTTGATGGTGGTGGAAGTATGAAAATGGTCAGTGAGGGTCTTTAACCAGGTCAGAGTGTGATGGTCCAGTGTCAGAACATCTCCAAACTGGCAGGTCCTGTGTGTGTTCCCAGTACACAGTGGTTAGTACCTACTGGATAAAGGAAGGACTCTACTGGGACAGAGTCACAGACACCCAGGACTCTCTGGTGTGTGGGGACTCATCACAGCACATCTCAGCGTATGGGACTGTCTGGACACACACACACACACACACTGTGTGTGTCTTGTGTGTATCTATCTATCTATATATACATACATACACACACACATGTGTTCCAGTTTTGATGACACCACTGGTTTGTCGTTTCTGTGCAGTACTGCAGGCGGCTCCCTCCTTTACTGAACTGGAGCAGCAGGTGAGGGTTTGATGTCCAGAGAGGAGCAGGTCCATCACCACCTCATCATGTATCCAATACCATATATTGCATAGGAACTATTAATGTATCCAATTAAGAACCTATATTGTACAGAACCTATATAATGTATATAAGACCATATAGGAACTACATAATGTCTAATTAAGACCATATTTTGTATTAAGAACTACATAATGTATCTAAGAACATATTTCACGAGATAAACAGCAGGGACAGTGGTTCCATTGTCAGGAACATCGCAAGACAAAAACAGGATCGTAGAGTCACATTTCAGAGTGCAAGAGCCCAGCATGAAGACGTCACGGGACTAACAGGAGAGGACTGATGAATTCTCTGACTCGCCCACACTGTAAATCCCTCCCACGCTGTAAACCCCTCCCACGCTGTAAATCCCTCCCACGCTGTAACCCCTCCCACTCTGTAAATCCCTCCCACGCTGTAAACCCCTCCCACGCTGTAAACCCCTCCCACCATGTCGCTGATCTCTTCCTCGTACAAGTGAGGCACAAAATGGGCAGACGTCACCATGCAATCGCACAAGCCAGTTTCCTTGACAACCACCAACTCTCAGACTGTGCGGGTACCTTCACCAGCCATCGGTCACCGCCCACCGCCTCGCCCGTCCCGCCCACCGCCTCGCCCGTCCCGCCCACAGCCTCGCCCGTCCCACCCACAGCCTCGCCCGTCCCACTCACCCGTCTCTCCACCTCGCCTGTCACGCCCACCGCCTCGCCCGTCCCACCCACCGCCTCGCCCGTCCCACCCACAGCCTCGCCCGTCCCACTCACCCGTCTCTCCGCCTCGCCCGTCACGCTCTCAATCTCGCCCTCAACCTCCGAAAGATCTCAGCAGCACCATGACTGTGAAGAGCGGTCAGCCTCCCAAACCCAAATATGGCACCTTGGCTGCCCCTTAAAGCCCCAACAGACGAGCAGAGTTAATGACACGTGAAGCTGGAACGTCAGACGCTCCTGCTCACCTTCTCACCCGTCAGCAGAGCAACACACGCTCACACCCACAAGCATCACATCAAGCTGAACCACCGATTTATCCACCAGGCCCCTACTGACTCCTTCAGACCACAGTAGAACTGCCCTGCTGCACTCCAAACTTGAGCTTGAAGATCTACCCCCTGGATGAATTTAGCACATGGGTTAAAGCAAGAAATTTTCATTTGACTGAAAATTTTTCCTGGCAAAAGACAATGCCAGCAATTACTGAAAATGTGGTGTAGTTGGCCTCTTTTGCCTAATTCTACACAAAAACACATTTATAAAGTATATTTATCTAAACAGCCTGTGTAAGGAGAGAAAAGAGAATGAACATCTGAGCAATAAATGTACATAAATGTGTATTTAATGGGAGTTATCTGGGGGTCCTCTTCCAGAAAATGATTTAAAGATCAAGTCAAATTTAGTGAATCCTGGTGAGTTTTAAAAGGTATGAATCTCTCGTTTTTATCAGATTCACCATCGCAAAAACATAAGCCGTAAGATTACCTGCTTTAAGTAGGTATGTTACAAAAAAATTAAATGTCCAAAAATGGCAAATTTAAATCACACCACTGGATAGAGCTTTTAAATACAAACAGAACAACACCATCCATGTTAAGCCTGGTTTAAGCCTTTATACTTGACGCAGCACGAGTGGCGTGAGCAGCGCGAGGGTCCGCACGCCGAAAATGACGTAATCGCGGTGGCTCAACCCGTTACAATTTCAAGCATTTTAAAGTACTTTAGCCTAAATTCCAGCACTACTGCAACATTAAAATTGGTCAGGTAAATGTTCATTCCCCTGTTTTTGAGGGGTGTTTCTTTATACTACCACATATCGCTTCGGACAACACTGCAAAAAGAATGTGATGCAGCAAGTAGCCTCCGCCATTCGCGCAGGTGTACAGAGTCGCGCACTACGGTCACGCCAGGCAGGAGGGGGGTAAAAACTTTTCTACTGTCCGCAAATCTGAAGGCGGAATGAACCGCAAGTCAATCAAATGACACCGCCGTCATCCATCCAGCGCTGATGAGCGCCAGTGAGAATAATATTTCGGCCACAAAACAGATAGCACGCGCGTGTGTGGTTTATTATGATTTGACGGATTTTTTCCCCAAAAAAATCAAATGACGGAAATCCGTCGTAGTGACGGAGAACTTTAACCCATGATTTAGCACCAGTCTCGGCGGGACACGCGGGACACGCGGGACACGTCCCTCGGGCTTCTTCCTGCAGGTCGTCTTCTCTCAGGCGTCACAGAAACAAGACAACAGGTCGGCCTCACAGTTACAAAACATCACAGAGTAGAACAAATCACAAACTCTCGTCTGAGACAGTTTATTTCCAGATGGAACATATGCAGGTCAATTTTTTTGATCGTGTTCGATTGCATCTTATAAGCACCAATCATGAATCAGAGGGATAAATCACAAAACAGGAGTTCTAACACTGGGCTGAAGTATCTCAACTCCTACGGCAAAAGAAGCAGAAAACATGTAGTTCTTAACCAAAGAAAACGAGCTGTGACCTTGTTTAGAACAAGGATATAAGAAGTAAACAGTAAAAAAGGTGCTTTTCTAAACATGTTTTGTTGCGGTAATAAACTCGCTGTTATTTTATAAACATTTTTTAAGTGAATTTATTCAGATTTGAAAAGTTCTGGCAAATCTTGAGGGTGCAGTCCACCAGGACACGGTGTCTCCACACCTACATCAAGTCCCGTCCCTCCGACAGCAACAGTGTCCCGATCCAGACACTCGGAGTGGTGTTGCAGTGTTGCACCTGGTCTCGTGATACAGCCCTCTGATTGGCAGGCAGGTAAATCCCACACCTACGTTTGCTTTGACGATGGTCAAACATTCATTGTCTGTGTATAAACATCCACACGGATTTAAAAAAAGAAAAAAGAAAAGAAAAAAAAGGTTTTTTTTCGTAGCTCCAACATGGCAGCAGTTTTAACATTCAGTTACTGATCACAAAAGGTTTGTACCAAATGCTAAAATACAAAAGAAAAACACTACAAACAATAATAAACTGCTCACAAACTAAACAGCATTGATTTAATCAGAGACCCCCCCCCCCCCCAGCACCAACACACTGTGGTAACATGGTTCATGTTGTTGACTGCAACGCCACTTTGACATGTTCCCCACGTGAACAAACTCCTGCAAAATGTGAGGGCATTTATGAACCTCTAAACATGTCCATGTACTGACCTGGTCAACAACCACACAGTAAATACTTACTGAAAATCTCTCTGTAAAATCTGCAGCTACGTCGGCTGTTTTATATAAAGTGTTGAGGCACAAGGCGCTCGTGAGAACCGTCCTGTTGTTCTTTTAAACCGCTCAAGGTCCAAGACTTCGCCGGTAGCTGAGCTACTGGGAAAAACCTCCATCACACAACTTCACACTGTATCCCAAAATCAATTTGGCAAAAAAAAGAGAGAAAAAAATTAATTACATAGAAGAAATTCCTCCCTCATTTTCATCACTACATGAGGGTGATGGAGTTGCTGGGTTATGGCCTGCTGCATACACCCAAGGTTCCTTCGAGAACTTACACGGTTCCTCTCTAATGTAGTGCAAAAAAATATGAAAACTACATTTTAAAATCCAATTAATATACAACTGATGATTCAAGATGTAAACATAAAAATGTAACAGCACAGAAAAACGTTTGAGGAACTCATGGACAAAAGCAGACGTCTGCTGTCCTCACTCTGATGAAGGAGGACAACCCTCCTGCCATTCCAAACCAGTACTAGTACCAGTACTAGTACCAGTACTAGTACCAGTGGTACCTCAATACAAGCAGAAGGTTCCATATTTCACCATGGTAACAACATGACTCTGTTCTAACGTGCTAGCACACACAATGTACAAGAAAACAGGTTCTGTCACAGGGCGTTGTTATCGAAGAAGTCAAAGACACTTTAAAAAACACAGAACCAAAAGTTCTATTTCTCATAAACTATCATAGACACCTGCTACATATATGCAAAAACATAACTAATCATAAAAAAACACTATGGTAGTTACACCTTGATACAAAAAAAATCTGTATACACAGGGTCAGAAAAAAAAACCATCAAAACTGTCCCTTCACTAAAATATATAATAGCTTATTTGGACAGAACGGTGAGTGGGGGAGACAGAGGGTGGAGATGTGTTTGTATAAAATACAAATCAAGTTGGTCAGTAAACATCTGTCTTTGGCCATGAGACCTGCCTGTTTTGGCATGATGAAGCTGTCCGTTTCCATGGTGACCTCAGGAGTTGCTATGAAGACCGCCCCCTTTCACCTCTGCCCTCCTACTTTTGGCTGCGATTTCTCTAGTGTCCTCTGATTGGTCGGAGCGCAGATGGGGTATGCCCTGGGTGATACCAACTGGTCGACTGTTCCACTGCGTTCCTCCAGAGGGGTAACCACCGGGGTACAGCGCGTCACCACCTCCGACAACATCGTCCCCTTCAGCGCCCACTGTGGTGATGCACGCTGGGCTGCCATTACGACAGGCCGCCTGTAGGGGGAGATGAGAGGGCCTGAGCGACGACCGACAGCTAGAAGTACAACTTGACGGTGTGTCCAGCCAAGAACTCCCATGTGGCGACTTCTGCGGGTTCTGAGTGGACGGGTTGGTTTTCTGGGCGGAGCCACGCACCTGTCTCCACCCATCTGTACGACCCCTCCCTGGCTGCCGCGGTAACGCCACGCCGTAGCCATCCTCTGCTTCAAGGCTACTCTTCCTGCGATGCAGAGGAACTGCCATCTTGGGCCCGTGTGAGGCAACCGGCGTGTAGAGCTCGCTGGTCTGGAAGTCCAGACTGTCGGTGTCAAGAGAGCGGCTCCGTCGGGTCAGCGCCAGCGGGGCGGGGACAGGAGGACGCGGCCGGCCCAGGCTGAGGTGCCGTGGGAGGCTCGCGATGCCCCAAGCGTTGCTCAACAGCAGGCTTTGCTCGTAGCCGTCCAAGGTTCCCTGATCGCACTCGGCGAAGGCGTCCTGTTGCAGGTAGCAGCCGTCCTCCTCAAACGGCTCGTACGGGGACGTCAGCTCCCGCTCTTCCTCCTCTCCTTCCACGAGTTCCGTCTGCTGTTCGCACTCACCCTCGTTCCCCATGTCCACCACGTCGAAGGTGACGATGGCAGGGAGACCCCTCAGGGTCTGCCCAAAGGGGGAGCTGGACTCCGACCCGTCCAGACTCTCCGTGGAGCTGCGGTAGCGCCGGGCGTTGTGGGTGAAGTCCACGAGCGCTTGCGAGAAACACACCATCAGCTCCTCTTGGGACTGACTGCAGCCTCTGGTTGGAGGTAAGGAACCCTCGACTGAAGCTTCGCTCTGTCCCGGAGGAGAACACAGTCTGGTGTCCGGGAGGGGGCTGAGGGTCTTGGAGGGGCGTGGGCTGAAGCTCGGAGCGGCTGCAGGGCTGTACAGGGGGCTGTGCTGCAAAGTCTCTTTGAACAACTGGGGCTCCTGCTGATGGAGCCCTTCCTCTACTGAGCCTTTGCCATTACCTTCAAGAGGGTCTGTGTCACCATAGAAACAATCGCCACAATACAGATCTTTGGACGGGCTTCTGAGGTTCTGCAGCTCGCAGCAGAGCAAGGCATGCTGGATCTTACTCAGACGTTCTTCTTCCGTTTCCATGGCACCGGTTTCCAAGGCGGCAGATGTCAGAGCAAACAGCAGGTCTCCTTTACCTTTGCTGCCCTGCAGGGGGAGCCCCAAGAACCCACAGCCGTCCTTCGAGGGTAGAGGGGGGCTGAGCAGCCTGTCGTCAGGCTCAAACAGCTCATAAAGGGCATCGCCGCTGTAGCTGTCCCGGGGAAGTCCTTCCTGCTGGGGACGTTCCCGGTTCTCATCATCAGCTCCCGGTGTGGTGGAGTCGTAGTAGCCCTCATCGCTGTTTGGCACCGACTCTTGCCGGTCACTCTGCGGGGTCAAAAGGTCGGTAGGCGTGAGGACCGTTTCCGTGATGCCCAGAGTGCTGCTGCTAGTGGTGATATGAAAGGAGCTGATTGGCTGGTCAGGAGTTGTGGATGGACTGTCGGTCTGGTCTGATGGGAGGTAGCAGACCTCCGCGTCCACATCCGACTCCCACAGGCTGTTTAGGTACTGACCGT
This sequence comes from Brachyhypopomus gauderio, assembly GCF_052324685.1. NCBI lineage: Eukaryota > Metazoa > Chordata > Actinopteri > Gymnotiformes > Hypopomidae > Brachyhypopomus > Brachyhypopomus gauderio. The sequence goes on along the minus strand of NW_027506878.1, from coordinate 2,471,976 downwards.
CCACCTCGTCTGGGGTCGCCATCTCCTCCCCGCCCCCCTGATAAGTAACGAGGCACGAGGTGCGTTTGCCGGCGTTACGACTGCCCCTCTCACCAGACACCGAACTCTCTGCAACGCTGACGTCGTCCTGATCGGCAATTATGTCACCACAACCGGTCAGGGAATCGAAGCTCTTCAGAGAGGACACGTCTCCAAACATGAGGTTCACGTTGTCGGAGGAGGCGGACATCGTGGGCACCTCGCCTCCAGCTACGTCAGCATTCATTTCAGCAAGACGAGTCATTTCAGAGTCTGCAGACAACGGCTGCCGATACGACACCAAGCCGCTCTTCCTCCCTCCGCCCCCTTCCTCCTCTTCCTCCTCATCCAACTCTTCATCATACCTCCTCTCATCTTCCTCATTCGCCCCAACCTTCCCCTTGCTCCTCCATGTCTCAGGAACCGGAGCTTCGTCCTTCATACATTCAGCAGGTGGAGGTACACATCCAGATTCTCCAACACACACGTCCAACACCTCCACCACACCCAGGTGGCTGTCGTCATCGTCATGGTGACGAGCTACATTGGGCGGGGCCCCGGGCCCCAACTGGCTCGAGGACATTTCGAGCGCCTCGTTCTTTTCCGGTTCGGCGGTTTTGCTCTTGCGGGGCCTCCTGATGCTGCTGAGAAGTCCTCGAAGGCCCCTCCGCGGTCGGGGAAGGGACTGCGACTTCTGTGGGTCACCAGACCCGTTTGGGCTGTGGAACTCGAAGTCGACAGAAGTTGCATCAGCGCTGCCCCTGCCGCTTTCTTCCCAGCATGCTCTGCTCACGCCATCATACGTCTGGCTCTTGGTCACACCGGTTTTGGATGAACCCCTACCTTGGCCTTTTCCTCGTGCTCCAAAAAAGTTTGGCAGCATACATATGCTTTTGCGTCCTCTGAAAAACCTGAAGGCAGTCTTCCTCAACTTCCCTGCTGGAGAGGGCAGAGTCTGCTGAGGCTCATGGGACATGGAGTCCGACGGCTGGACACCAGCTGCCCCGACTGGATTACTTGCCGTGAGAACCTCCATGGCGAATCGGGAAATTGTTGCTAGAGTTGTGCGCTCGTGACAACATCTCCCCCGGCAGGGGCGAGTGAAAGGTCACTGGAGTGGTGTCCAAATTCACACAGTGCCATGTCACACCTGAAATGCAAACAGAAACACACACATATAAGGCCAAACAGGCAAAACTCATTCAAAACTCATTCAATATTCAGTAAAAGCCACTATCACAAAACAACTTGCATTTCGCACGGCTTAAAAATACTGCTGCCTCAATACAACGCTGGTAAGAAAAAACTGTACCAATATGGACTGTGTGAACACTGAATAACAATCTGTTTCAAACTGTTCTCGCCCATAGTAGCATAATTTAAATAAACAACCAAAAATGCTAACGATTCTGATGAATAATTTAGAACTCGGCAGGGCCAGTTAGCATAATGTAAACAAAACTGGGCAGCTGCTGGTCTTCCCGCTCACAACAAACGCTTCGCAGTGGGAGAGCAGGAGACAGCTCAACGGTCTCCACCAAACCGCCAGCAAACTGCATGGGGTCTGATATTCACATTTATACCAGCGTACTGCATGGTGTCTGATATTCACATTTATACCAGCGTACTGCATGGTGTCTGATATTCACATTTATACCAGCAAACTGCATGGTGTCTGATATTCACATTTATACCAGCGTACTGCATGGTGTCTGATATTCACATTTATACCAGCGTACTGCATGGTGTCTGATATTCACATTTATGCACCGTACTGCATGGTGTCTGATATTCACATTTACACCAGCGTATTGCATGGTGTCTGATATGCACATTTACGCCAGAATGATTCTCTAGTGGAGATCATCTCTCTCAGCTGGGAACATCTCCGTATCCCCCAGAGGAACTGGAGGAGGTGTCTGTGGAGAGGAGATCCTGGTCCTACACTCCACGCCAGCTTGTTAATAGCGCTCATTGTGACGTCAAGAAGAAAGAAGCTACTGAAAAATACTTTCCTTGGCCTTTTAATAACGAATGACTTCCCACCATGTGCAAGAGATCCAACTCCAACATGCAAATATGTTTAATTGTAATGACCCACTCAGGCCTGTTGTTCAGAGGGTTACACCTGTCTGTGCTGCACCTCCCCGTCTCAGGTAGGGTTACACCTGTCTGTGCTGCACCTCCCCGTCTCAGGTAGGGTTACACCTGTCTGTGCTGCACCTCCCCGTCTCAGGTAGGGTTACACCTGTCTGTGCTGCACCTCCCCGTCTCAGGTAGGGTTACACCTGTCTGTGCTGCACCTCCCCGTCTCAGGTAGGGTTACACCTGTCTGTGCTGCACCTCCCCGTCTCAGGTAGGGTTACACCTGTCTGTGCTGCACCTCCCCGTCTCAGGTAGGGTTACACCTGTCTGTGCTGCACCTCCCCGTCTCAGGTAGGGTTACACCTGTCTGTGCTGCACCTCCCCGTCTCAGGTAGGGTTACACCTGTCTGTGCTGCACCTCCCCGTCTCAGGTAGGGTTACACCTGTCTGTGCTGCACCTCCCCGTCTCAGGTAGGGTTACACCTGTCTGTGCTGCACCTCCCCGTCTCAGGTAGGGTTACACCTGTCTGTGCTGCACCTCCCCGTCTCAGGTAGGGTTACACCTGTCTGTGCTGCACCTCCCCGTCTCAGGTAGGGTTACACCTGTCTGTGCTGCACCTCCCCGTCTCAGGTAGGGTTACACCTGTCTGTGCTGCACCTCCCCGTCTCAGGTAGGGTTACACCTGTCTGTGCTGCACCTCCCCGTCTCAGGTAGGGTTACACCTGTCTGTGCTGCACCTCCCCGTCTCAGGTAGGGTTACACCTGTCTGTGCTGTGGCAGTGCACCTGATGACAACAGGATACATTAATAAGTGTGTGGTGGTGCTGGTGGTGTTGGGTGGTGCTGGGTGGTGCTGGGTGGTGCTGGGTGGTGCTGGGTGGAGTCTTGTGTCCTGTCCGGATCTGTATGCACAGGATTACCACAATCTGGAGTCTGGACACTGTACAAAATGTCTACAGCACTGAGAAAATGGCCTTAAAACAGCAGTAACATGGGATTACACGAAGGTTTAATGAGATTTGTTTTCAGTGAATCACCGAAGAGGAACATTTTTCTCCATTGTGGAGTATTTTCCATTGTTGGGTAACACTGTGTACAGGTAACAGTGTAAAAAAAATTACCAAAACTGTATTATAGTCACAACTGTGATATAAATCAGCACCATAAAATGACAAAGGAAGCAGTGACAAACACTGCAGTGGACTAAACGTCAGCCAAGCATGAAACAAGACGGCTTTAAAATACTGTTAATTGGCCCACAAAACTTCACGGGAAAAATTAAAACTGATCTCAGGTCTAACCAGAGTTCACATACGAGAGTCATATGTAAACAAGTGTGATTTGAGCTTAAAACACGAGCTGGCAGTTCTAATTACTGAAGTCTCAAGACAAGTTGTAAATCTGTACTGCGCATCCATTTAAATTGATTAGATTATTAAATGTCCCTATCTCACGTCCCTGAGGACGTGCAGATTGGTTTGAACAAAAGCACCAGTTCTCCACACAGCAGGGCGTCAGCGGTCACCAAGACTAAAGCAAACCCTGCAGGGAGACACTAGCTTGCTTTGAGTGCAGTGTGAGGCGTGTCCTGAACAAATCAGACACTATACTCGCTATAAGGCTCCTTTCACTCGAGCAGAAGACCATCAGCAGGTGACACGCTGCAGTCGTGTCCGGTCCAGCGAGTCATCGGCATCAAGCCGCTGGCAGAGACGGACACGGTGGAGGGACACGGACGTCCCCTGTATCATAACAGAGGCAAACAATATCAAAGGATTAAGTTTTTAAAAAGAACTTGCCTTCCATTTGAACTCCACATCACATTTTAAACTCATTTCAAGTTAAATGTACATTTACTGTATTTGTCTGAAGCTCTTATGATAAACGACCACAACGTGGTTTAGTCTGTTCATAGATCATTCAGAGAAACCTCACCAACCATTAGAGCCAAACTTAGCTAGACACTGTGTCATACCTGTAAAGTAAAGCACCTGTAAAGTACATGTAAAGTAAAGTACATATAAATCCTTCACTAGCTGGTTGCATTTCACTAGTTGTCTTAACATAAAAATTCTTACACTCTTAACAATACAGAGGGTTTAAATACGAGAGCAAAAAGACTCACTGTTGAAATTAAAGACACGTTGATATAAATACAAGGGTGTAAATCTCCAGGTAGGTGACCTGCCTAGGTCTGTACACAGGAAGACTGAGTTTGTACTTAACACAAAGCAGACGGGCTCCAGACAGCAGAGTCCACATGTGTGTCCCCAACAGGCTGCTACACCTACCTCACTACACCCACCCAACCTCACTACACCCACCGCAGACCTCCAACCTCACTACACCCACCCAACCTCACTACACCCACCCAACCTCACTACACCCACCGCAGACCTCTAACGTCTCTACACCCACCGCAGACCCCCCCCAACGTCTCTACACCCACCGCAGACCCCCCCCAACGTCTCTACACCCACCACACACCCCAACCTCTCTACACCCACCACACACCCCAACCTCTCTACACCCACCACACACCCCAACCTCTCTACACCCACCACACACCCCAACCTCACTACACCCACCACACACCCCAACCTCTCTACACCCACCACACACCCCAACCTCTCTACACCCACCACACACCCCAACCTCACTACACCCGCACAAACCGCAGCTACGGTGCGCCATGTTCAGTAAACACTGATGGTTTCATACCGGACACACACACCGCGTCTGAGAGACTCACGCCAGTCCAACACCACGGAACACACACAAGTCCCCGCCGGCCCGCGGTACACGGCCCGGTGTCGGTGTGCAGGAGGTTAGAGAGACACACACACACACACACACACACACACACACACACACACACACACACACACACACACACACACTTGTTTTGGGCCATTTAGACAAATACGCGCTCCGGAGGAAAATAAGGATATAAGACGACGCCATAGCGAAGTAGACTTACATTATTATCCATCCCTCCTTCGGTAAGACAGCAGGCTGGCTGGAGCGGTGTGTCCGGCAGCGGTGTGTGTGTGTCCGGCAGCGGTGTACGAGCACACGGGCAAATGTTGGCGGAGACACTTTGTTCGGCGCTGAAACAACTGGTGGCGTTTCTCTTCCTGCCAGGACAGACCGAACTGCACTTCGGGAAATGTAGTACACACCTTCCATACACACAGACAACGTCAAGTTCCTCATAACATCCTTAAATAGGTTGTGAACATGGTTTTTAAAGTAGGACCCTCTGTTTTAACTTCTTTGAATATTAAAAATAATTTTTAATATTAAAAATATGAACATCCTTAAGGATATACATTCAATTGGTGCTCACTTATCACCCAACAAATAAAATGGTGGCTATTATTATACAGTATACTGAAACACTTCAGAATCCTACATAATGATGCTAAGACTCTTTTTAAGAATCCTTCACCAATCTCCCCAGACGAGACACAACCGTGGAAAGACCAGCTGGATAGCGTGGTACTATAGCCTGAAGACAGTCTGGATGTTCTACCTGGAAATTTAACACAGCCACTAAAATATCTGTAACAAAGGGATCAATTATCATCACCTATTCATCCTCTGTGATGGCCACCGTGGGAAGTGTCTGTGTATCTCTTGCAAGAGATGTCGTCAGCTTTACACTGGAGGACCCAAGAGAAGACGTGTTGACACCTTTGATCAGAATTAAGGATTTGTCTTATCCAAAGGTAAGAAATTTTAATACTAATGGACTATTAATAGTATTAATAGTAATTCATACTATTCATGACAACTGTTTGCATTGTCAGTTGTTATAGCAGCAATTAAATGAGGAAAATCAAAGAATCTGCACTCTTGAATGTTATGAAGGTTCAGATTTGGTCATGAGGGACCTCTGATGTTCTAACCTCTGTCTGAACTTTTATCCTGTTACTCTGGAAACTTTGTGTATCTATGGTCTATCAACAATGTAAGCATATAGTGTTTATTATTATTATTTATATATATATATATATATATATATATTCAAAGGCCCTCAAGTCTCGATTAAAGTTCAAAGGTGACCAGGCTTTTTCTGTAGCGTCTCCAGGACTTTGGAATAATCTAAAGAAATCAGCCACAGTGGACATTTTCAAATCTAATTTAAATCCTACTTATTCTCACAGGCCTTTGAGTGCTTTTTATGCCATTAGCTGTTTCATCCTTTATCATGTTCTATCTCTGTGTTATATTGCCAGTGTTTTAGGGATTTTTCTCTATTTCTTTTTATACCTAGTTTTACTTTTTATATTTTTAGGTATTTTGGTATGTGTTATTTTAACTGTTGTTCAGCACCTCAGTCGGTACTTGATGTCATTTAAATGTGCTGTAGAAATAAAGCTGACTCTGACTTGACTTGGTCTCTTTGTATATGGAGAAGCAGTTTCATTATGTGCTGTGTCTGGTACAAATTGATCAGAGCACAATAAAACACAAAAATAGTTGAAAAACACAAGAATAACACACAAAAGTAAAAAGCGGCCATTTTATTTTACAAGAAAAATTACTGTTAGAACTTTATGCTTTCTGGTGGTACATTAAATAAAGACCCACAAGCTACTGTAATGTTCAGCATTCCAGCGAGGTTCTGCAAGTTCTGTGACATAGACACTGTGGAGGTGATCAGTGGAGATCAGATCACCACCTCCTGGACCTCCTCCATCCTGCAGAGATCACCTCCACAAACTCCCCGTGGCTGATCCAGACTGTGTTTGGATCTGTGTGGGTAGGTAAAGGTTGGACTAGAACTGAACAGTGAGATGGATCTCTCGTCAGGTTGGAAATAAACTTCACAGGAACGTAGAGCACTATGAGGAGGTTAAAGTATCGGGTTCCACGTAACGCACAGCCATCTTCGAGACGCTACTGCCCTGGTAGGTGGGCAAAAAAGTATAACAACACTCTAAATGATGCACGAAACTCATACAGGACGGACACCGATACACACACGCCGTCTACTCTCTATGAAGAGGATTCCAGTCAGCGTCATTTATTCCCAACGCTTCCTCAGGTGTGTGTGTGGCCACCGTGTGTGTGCACAGGTGCGGCAGGTTGAGAAGGCCTGTGTGTGTGTGTGACGGGTCAGGGGGAGAGGCGGTACTTCATGGGCTTGTGTTGGAGGTAGTCCAGGAGACGGGGGGGCACGTCCAGCGAGTCTATCGCCTGCATCCTGTTGACCCGCTTCAGGTGTCGACGGACGGCCAGCCGGCACTGCGACACCAGGGACCTCGGACAGCCTGACAGAAACAGAAAGAGGAGTCAGCGTAACATATTTGACAGCCCTGAGAAAAAAATAATGCAGTATTTAAATATGTCAGTAACATTACACAAAAAAAGGGAGAATTCTCCATCTCTCACCTCTCTCCCCCACTTCTCTCTCTCTTTCTCTCTCTCCATTATTCTCTCTCACCCCCCTCTCTCTCTCACCCACCCACACCTCTCTCTCCCCCCTACTTCTCTCTCTCTTTCTATCTCCCCATTCTCTCCTCCTCTCTCTCCCTTATTCTCCCTCATCTCTCTCTCATCCACCCACACTTCTCCCCCACCTCTCTCTTATTCTCTCTTCCTCTCTCTCCCCCTCATTCTCTCTCCCTCACCTCCCCACTCTCTCTCCCCCATCTCTATCTCTATCTCTCTCTCTCTCTCTCTCACCCCCCCTCTCTCTCCCCCATCTCTATCTCTCTCTCTCTCTTTCTCTCACCTCTCTCTCTCAGCAGTATCTCCAGGGCTTCGTTCTGTTTAGTACTCTTCTCGATGATCAGCGTGGGCAGGTAGACGTTGGCCCCAAACTCGATGAGGAGACGTATGAAGTCCACGCTGCAGCCGTGTCTCAGACACATCTCCAGCACCGTTCTCCTCGCCGGCGCCGCCCTGCTGGCCGCCTGCTCCCCGGAGCAGTTGTAGTTCGGGTCTGCCCCGTACAGCAGCAGAATCCTGAAGCAGTCCAGGTGTCCATAGATCGCCGCCAGGTAGAGCGGTCCGCTGCACACCGCCACCCCACAGGTCCACATCGTGACCTTTGACCTGGCGTCGACCTCGGCGCCGTGGTGGAGCAGCTGTCGCAGGATCTCGGGGTCGCCCTCGCGGGCCGCCGTCAGCACGGGGGAGCTGTTGTTCCGGAGGCTTGCGTTGGGGTTTGCTCCGGCACGCAGGAGTGCCAGGACACAGCTGAGGTAGCGGCCACACACGGCCGTGAACAGGGGCGTCTGGGCCTTCACGTCCACACTGTCCACCTCTGCTCCGTGGGCCAGCAGCAGCTGCAGACAGCGCAGGTGGCCTGAACACACACAGCTACGTTACACACGCAGTTCTGACCCCAAACATCAGTTTGATTCTTACTGCACGGCATCCACTAATCCAGACAGAATTCGAGTTTCCTTTTAACAAACACTGTGCAAACATCCTATATGAAGTATTTATCTTTAATAAAAGTCTTGACTAGTGCCTGGGCGGAGGTTATCTCCAGCCATTCTCAGTACTGGGCGGAGAGGTGTTAAATAATGGGCGTGTCTACGCGTGCACAGTGGGCGGGGCCGTACCTTTGGAGGCAGCCATGCGTAAGGGTGTTCCGGGGACGCCCCACCCACTCCTCTGGTTGATGCACCTCCTGTAGCGTTCCTGTGACAGTAGTTCCTGCAGCAGGAAGTGGTCATCGTTGGCCACAGCCCTGTTTAGTTGTAGGCTCTCGTTAGCAGCCTCGTCGTCCTCCGCAGGGCGCAGACGGAGCATGGGCCGCACCTGTGTGACGCGAATCAAACCAAAACACACACACACACACACACACACACACACACACACACCGCCTAGTCTCAGAGATACATACTCATGTCCTGCGACAGCGGACACGGCTCCTTTAGGGGAGTAACGTGTCCTTCAAGAGCTGGACCGAATGCGTCAGGGCAGGGAGAACGCAGAACACAGGTGAAGAGACCCGTGTTGGAGGGACCCGTGTTGTCGACACAGGTGTTGGAGGGACCCGTGTTGGAGGGGCCCGTGTTGGAGGGGCCGTGTTGGAGGGGCCCGTGTTGTCGACACAGGTGTTGTAGGGACCCGTGTTGTCGACACAGGTGTTGTAGGGACCCGTGTTGTTGACACAGGTGTTGTAGGCACAGGTGTTGGAGGGACCCGTGTTGTTGACACAGGTGTTGTAGGCACAGGTGTTGGAGGGACCCGTGTTGTCGACACAGGTGTTGTAGGGACCCGTGTTGTTGACACAGGTGTTGTAGGCACAGGTGTTGGAGGGACCCGTGTTGTTGACACAGGTGTTGTAGGCACAGGTGTTGGAGGGACCCGTGTTGTCGACACAGGTGTTGGAGGGACCCGTGTTGTCGACACAGGTGTTGGAGGGACACGTGTTGTCGACACAGTTGTTGGAGGGACACGTGTTGTCGACACAGGTGTTTTAGGGACCCGTGTTGTCGACACAGGTGTTGTAGGGACCCGTGTTGTCGACACAGGTGTTGTAGGGACCCGTGTTGTCGACACAGGTGTTGTAGGGACCCGTGTTGTCGACACAGGTGTTGTAGGGACCCGTGTTGTCGACACAGGTGTTGTAGGGACCCGTGTTGTCGACACAGGTGTTGTAGGGACCCGTGTTGTCGACACAGGTGTTGTAGGGACCCGTGTTGTCGACACAGGTGTTTTAGGGACCCGTGTTGTCGTTGCTCTGACGAACCCGTTCAGCTCTCGCCGAAGTCTGAGGAACTACCGGGCACATAAGCGAGCGTAAACAACACTATTGCAGTTTCACTATTGGCTATAATCTCATCCTTCATCTTTTAAACTCCTCCTGCGCAGGCTCCGCCCGTCACGTGACCCACACGTTAACCACGTCGCCGTATACGGTAGTGTCTCGTGCGGTCACACGTTATCGTGAGTTTCCGCCCGTGTACCGTCTGTAGGCCCGGTTATAGCTGCCAGATAACGTGGCACGATACCTGCCCAGGTAACTTAAAACGCGACAGAGCGAGACGTGTACGAACGGAACCTGCAACTCGACAGTGCAATATATTTACATTCAGACCTCACCAGTTTCACCTTCATATAGTAAAGCGTGTCTACACGTTATTCTGTACTAAGATAAGTAGCTAGGCTAACTAGCGAACATAAACAGTGGTGTGGTGTTACCTGTGTTTACCCATACGCGTGTTGTGGCGTCTAAACGCTCGTGTGGCCCTCACCCCGGAGCGGCGCAGCTGCGTTATGTCTGCGCAGGGTTGAAGGTCACGAACCCGCCAGCGCCTCAGCCACAGGCGCTTCTGATTGGTCAGACGTGCCTACGTCATTACGTGTCCAGAAAGCAACAGTGCAGCGTTTAAAGGGCGAAATGTATTTAATACAAAAACATGGAACCACATCGTAATAAAACCAGATACAAAATTACAAGAAACGACAACGTAACAAAATATAAAATGAACGTTCATGGAACTAGAATACGGAAATGCAGTCGTTATTTTGTCCGAGACAAAAAAAATTACACCACTGAAATTGGAAACCAGACAAAATCAGCCAAATGTGTTTTAAAGCTGCAGGCCACACAGGGGGTAGGACACAAGGTTTAGAGGAGATTATTTAGAAACGCTTCACACATTTGTTCTCCGTTCTCTTTATGAAAGTTACGAGTATGAACAGTTAAGTCGTGGCCCCTGTGTGCCCTGCCACGAAAAGTGCAGACTCGTCTGGGGAGTGAATATATTCTGTTTACAAAACTTTAACAAAAATCAACATATCAACATATTGAAATACAGTAAAAGCAGCGGCTGGTCAAACAGTCAAACGTGAGAAATACAAGCAGTTAAATGTGTGACAGGCATCTCAAAGTGTAAAAAGAATGCTATAATCCACGTGAGGCACGTTTGGCGACACGTGACGGGCTGGTTGATCGACTGCTTCGAAGCTAAAAGCTGAGGTGCTGCAGGGTTACCGTGGTAACTGCGGAAGCACATCTGGACACTGATTCTGGATTTCTGATCCAGATCCTTGGGCCCCACAAAAGGGTCCCCACATATTCACTCCACCATCACACCTCCACCCATCTGGGGCAGGGCTCAGAAGCACTGAAGACGTTTTTAGGTGTACTGAGAGTCAGAGTGAAAACTGCCCCGTAGGTCCCAGGAATTGGATTGAGAAACCCTGGTGACGAGGGCTCAGGCAGCAGGGCCCGGGTTCTCGAGTTACAGCAGTTCCCATCCCAAGAACCTCCAGGAGAACCCCAGCTCTGCGGTTTAGCACCTCCTCACTCCGACATTAGGCCAAAATGACCCCAAAATCTCCTCCACGAGTCTCGGTTCCCCTTTCACATGTTTTTTCAGATTTCACATGCTACATTTACCAGCAGGGCTCCCTTTAAAACATTTTAAAACAAAATGTGCACTAATATTTCAACTGTGGAACGTGAAACCCCAAATCTGTGTGAATTATTCAACATCTGTGGACTGTAGAAGAAGTAAATAATTTGTTTTATGAGCCGTGTGTGTGCAGCATTTATGTCAAGTGGTTCTGTGAAGTTATTGCTTATGCACTCATAACTACATGTTTGTGTTAACTATAAGGGTAAACAAACATTTGTGAAAATGCAGTTAAAAACAGATTAAAAACTACAAACCAAAATAATTCTGTAAAATATTGAAATAAAAGACAGCAAACATCCTCTGGTATAACCAAAAGGCTTTTTGGTACACAGCTGTGATGTCTCCAGCAGGAAACAGGAAACACTCATCCATCAACACCAGCCCGTTCTTCCCAAGTACCAGTGGGCACCAGTGCTGACCCTAACCCCAACACTAACACTAGTGCTGACCCTAACCCCAACACTAATACTAGTGCTAACCCTAACACTAACCCATAACCCTAACACTAACACTAGTGCTGACCCTAACACTAACCCATAACACTAACACTAGTGCTGACCCTAACACTAACCCATAACCCTAACACTAGTGCTGACCCTAACACTAACCCCATAACACTAACACTAGTGCTAACCCTAACACTAACCCCATAACACTAACACTAGTGCTGACCCTAACCCCAACACTAACCCTAACACTAGTGCTGGGGTGGGACTGGTGCGGACTGGTGCGGGACTAGTGCCATGCATGTTTGGTTCAGGCTGTGTGTTGAGATGCTATGATAGATCTGCACTTCATCCCCAGTTTTGTTACTATGGAGATTCAAGAGGAATCTGTTACCTCATCTTTGGAATTCTGAGTAACCATAGAAACAGTGTGCTTTCTGGTCCTTAGGTCGTTTCTGTGGCGATGTCTTTGGGTTCTTCCTGACTGCACATTCCCAAATCTGAATCCACCTTTCCTCCAGGAGATCTTTTGACACATGCACAGTTTCCATTTGATTTTCCAGTGGGAGTGGCCCAAGTTCCAGTGGGAGTGGTCTGAGGACAGCCATTCTGATCGGGAGGCATGGTAACTGGCTCATCTGGACCAGGGAGGACTCCATCAACCACAGCCAGCTGCTGATTGTTGAATGTTTGGACAAAACGATGTCA
>NW_027506878.1:2441826-2446826 GCF_052324685.1 Brachyhypopomus gauderio | reverse complement strand
AAAAATAAAGAAAATCGTATGTTGCTGTCCTCAACACACACACACACACACACACACACACACACACACACACACACACACACACACACACACACACACACACACATTCCTTCTTACACTAAATCCTTAACCAGAAGTCCTACCAAATGGTGTGGTCTTTGGTGATTCTGATAATTCCTTTACCTCCTGGATTAAGACTAGCTAAATCCTACCCAATCACACACATGGTGATTTGAAGCTTCAGGTTACATCGTCTCTGAGATCTCTCTAATCCCTCAACAGTAACGTCAGTTGTGCAGTCTGCTGGGGTTGTTGAATTAGCATCGTCTCCAGCTCATCCCAGCACCATTGTTTACCTCATGCTAATGTTCTAGCTCTTACACAATAGCAATTTTGGCTCCATTGTGTAAGAGCTAATCTGTGCTAATAGTGAGGAGACATCGTCAAGCCAGAGCCTCCAGCTGGAAGGGGGGAGGGGCCTGCTTGTGGGGGGCAGTGGGGGGGGGGAGGGGGGCTGCTTGTGGGGGGCAGTGGGGAGAGTTCCTCACCCTAGACATGTGAGCAGACCTCAGTCATGACTTTGATGCAAAATTCTCATCTTGGGTACAACAACATTCAATACTCTGTGTATTAACAGAATGATGTGGTTGAGTAATACTTTGTGTGTGTGTTTGTGTGTGTGTGTGTGGGGGGGGGGGGCATTTGACAGACATGTAATAAACTAACTATCCAGACTCTGACAAAATAAACAGAGACGCATGGTGTCTCTTACTTTAACCTCTAACCTCTTCCCCCAACCATTCCTACACCCACCCACACACAGACACAAACACACACACACACACGTCCCCACATATATACACACACACAGACACATACACACACACACACACACACGCGCACACACATACACATGCACGCACACATACACACACATACACACACATACTCACAAACACATGCACGCACGCACACACACACACACACACACACACACATACATGCATGCACATACACAAAAAATTCCTCCTGGCTCCAGACACTGTTGTACTGTGGTTTTTTTTGTGTTCAGTTGGGTTTTGTAAATGAGAACAGGGGGGGGGGGGGGTCAGAAGGCCCTGCTGGATACATTCACAGCCTAAATACAAATCTTAATAAAATACAAATGTTTAAGAATGCATCTGAGCTTCTGATGTACCTGGGCTGTAGGTAAATCATTCTTGGAGGCCCAACACACACAGCCCTAATCTCAGCAATTCTGCAGTGAACTACAGTAATTAGGAGCGCAAACACTGCAAACCTCTCACCGATGCCCGCCCATCGCTTAATGCAGATGGCAGATAACAGCGTGGCCGGGGGTCTAGTGAGTCTGGGGGGAGGAATGTGTTGATTTGCATGGGTGGGGAGGGGCGAATAAAACGCAGTTGCCCCCAAGAGCCTGGCTCAGATGCCCCCGGTCTCGAGCGCTCTCTGCACGACTGACTTCAGCGAGCATGAACTCGGATTTACGCACGCGCGTCATGGTGCCTTCGACCCTCGTGCTGTGTCTGTGGCTCCCGGCAGCTGCGCCGCTGGTGCGCGCGGTCACCGGGGAATACTGTCACGCGTGGCTGGACTCCATCGACACGCGGCACCGGGGCTTCCACTGTCCCGAGCGCTACGACGCGGAGGGCGCGCGCTACTGCTGCGGCACGTGCGCGCTGCGCTACTGCTGCGCGTCTGCGGACACGCGCCTCGACCAGAGCACCTGTGACACGGAGCTGCAGGACTCGGATAAAACGCAAAAAACGAAACCGAGCAGTGAGTATTTTATCATTTTTCACGTCATTAGTTTATTAAAGGCAAAGTTGATGTTCAATTAACAGATAATCCGAATCCCTTCCTCTGAAAATAAAGAACTTTCTCATATCTGTCTCATATGTGATACAGAGCTGTGATACAGTGATTATTCTCAGTAAGGGTTTAAGTGGGTGCAGGGTTTATATACGCCAGTTCAGCCTGTACAAGAAACACCAGCATGCTGTAGTAGGTTGAACTTTGCCCTGTCCCCTAGCAGACACTGACCACACCAGTGTGCACGCGGCCAGCCTGGTCGGTGTCAGCTTGAAAATGTTGGTCAGGTCAAAGGTTGCTGTACCTTCTTAGAAGTTCTCGACCTGATATTTCTGGTGGATTGTCCAGGATGTCTGTTGAAATCGACGAATAACATGGAGGTTTTATTTTAGAATGGAAGTGGTTTAGTGAAGATGTCAGGTGGTGTTGTCGGGCTTGAGTATGTGAAGTAGTGCATTGTGTATATGTTCATTTAATAAAAATGTTTAATCTTCAAACCCCTCCCCCTCTCTTTCTCTCCCAGTTCCCACCTACCTCCCTTTTGTGATTGTAGTGAGTGCGTTTCTGTCCTTCACGCTGCTGGGTGCCATGGTCTCAATCTTCTGCTGTCAGTGTGTAAAGCCCATCACAACCCAACGTTCAAGTGGGCCCTCCCCCACCCAAACCAGCCTATTAGAATCCGGGGGTCCTTCGCCGAAGAGCTCCGCCCACTCCTGCTCGTCCACCGGTGCCAGCACCGGGCCCCGCCCACCCCGACCGTGTCTGTCTGAGCAGAGCGCCTACGGAGCGCCGGCCGGGCCGTTTCCGGGACAACAGGCCCAAGCGTTTGCTCCCACCCTCCACCAAGGGGCGGGGCCATTCTACCAGCCCTACCTGAGCTACCCACTGCCCCCAGAACACACCATGCTGATGGGCACCGCCTTCCTGGACGGGCGCGTGGCCCTGGGGCAGCTCGCACAGCCCTTCCCCCAGACACCCATGCACACCGAGCCCATACACTCCACCGTCACCATCTGATGACATCAGACTGTAGACATTCCCAAGCTGGGGTCGACTACAAACACGAGACAGGGAGGTCAGAGATGACTGATTCACACTCCCTCACACACACAGATGATTCACACTCCCTCACACACACAGTGGTGTGTTGCAACATGGAACGCCCCTCCCAACAGGCAGAGGTCTACAGCCCCGGAGAGTAGACTACTCAGGAGGCTACAGCTTTCATCATAAGATCTGTTCTTAGATCTCCAGTCTGAGGACCAGCTCTGAGTTCTTTGGTCTGTGGAGCAGCTCTGAGCTTTTTGATCTCAAGTCGTTTTTGTACATTCCTTGAATGTGTTCTGAAATTTTGCTTCTCATAGGAGTGTAACTGTACATCAGATGTTTGTGTAAACTATATTTTCTCTTTCGCTCACTGTTTTGAGTTTATTTAAGCAGGAATAATAAAGTTGTGTTTTGGTTTCACTGGCGTTATTGAGCTTTTTTGTGTAAGGCTGGCAGCTTCCATGATGAAGCCCTCACACGCAGGAAGGGTCACACGGAGGAAGTGTCACAGGGTTGAGACCACTCACTGAAGGGGCCAACATCACCACTAAACACCATCATTAAACACGATCACTGAACACCTGTCATGTCATTATAAATAATCAGGACTTTCAGGACTAATGAAATGTAATATGCGTATGGTCTGTTGCGTGGCTGAAACTCCTCTTAAAACTAGCTGGGCAGGGGGCTGTTCTGTAGACCACTGTGATGAAGAATCACTGTGGGGGGTGTAATCAGTAAAAGAGCGAGTGTGTGTGTGAAGGAACAGCAGGTTAACTCAAAGACAATAGACTGAGAACTCCTCACTTCCTTGTGAGAAGACCGAAGCCCAGCTGAAGAGGGGGGTTGTGGGAGGGATCAGGTCTTTGGAAGCCCAGCGTGGCGTCATGAACATGTATGAGGTCATAATGGCTGGCTTGACCAGCCAGCAGTTTCTGCTTCAAACCTGTTCTCACGCAAAACGGCCAAAGCCCACCGGCAGAGTTTGGTCAGAATTCAAATGCCCTGGTGGATTTTTGGCATTTACCAAACAAGTAGAAATGAGCAACAGCTCGGCTAGGCTGTTGTTCACACAGAAGGTTCACACCTCTTAATTTACTCCCACGAAGGAGTGAACACTGACCCCTTCAGGACAAAGAGGAAAGCACTTCAATGAAAGGCTTCGAGCTTCATATAAAATATCTTCATTACTGCATGAAAAGACCAGTGCAAAAACTGATTTTTGTGATTAGTTTAATAGTAATAATTTTTAAAAATCACATTACACAAATAAATCACGTAGAATATAGCTGAATCCACAGGACAAAATTGCTGTTTTGGTTAAGGTTCTGGTGCGGAATGAAACCGCAGGCATTCTAGAACTCTCCACTGAAGCCGAGTGTGTTCTAGAACCTGTGATAGAACGCGGGAACACCGTTTCGTCATTAGAGCATTCTAGAGCGAAAGGCTACAGCTGTTTCCAAGGGAACGTGTCCCTGTGACTGACACAGTCATTCAGTTGAAGGAGTGGTGCAGCTATGTTTCACTAGTGAGGAGTCCTCGGCACATATCACAGCACAGCTACTGATCTACAAACAATAAAACAATGCTAATAATATTAAAAATGGAACAAATCTTACTACACTTCAAATGGCACATACACAATTTATGTTAATTCGACAGTGACTACAATTAACAACATAATAATCTAAAAGGGCAGAATACTGCGTGGAAGCCATACAGGCTACTGAGTATCTTCAAGGAGGCCAGCGAGGGAGTGTGTGTATGTGTGTGTGTGTGTGTGAGTGTGTGTGTTACTCATCAGGCTTTCTTTTAGGTTTTTTGGGGTTACGGGAGCGACTCTTGGCTTTGCAGAGTGGACAGATCGGAGCGTTCCGGTGGATCTGCTGATGACATGACAGACATGCCTGTACACACACAAACAAACAATTAACTCAACATGTACACAAACAAACAAACACATGTACACAAACAATTAACATGTAAAAAAATTGGTACATCTGTACACAAACCAGCTGTACACAACCCATTAATGTGTACACAAACAACAAACCAACCAGCCTGCACAAAGTCAGCCTGTAGACAAACAACCAAAGTGTACACAGACTGGTGCTGGGCGG
>NW_027506878.1:2379326-2436826 GCF_052324685.1 Brachyhypopomus gauderio | reverse complement strand
AATTTTCTGTTTAAAACTTACATGTTGCTCTTATATGCAACTCTAATTCTTGTTCAGCACTTTGGTCGACACTGGATGTCTTTTAAATGTGCTATAAAAATAAAGCTGACTTGACTTGACGCGCGTTCCGTTATCGGACGGACACCGTATATTCTAACAATCAGACCCGCTTCCACGCCCCCCCCTGCTCCCGTTAGGAGCGCGCGCGCGCGCGGGGCGCCACGAGCGGCACGGCACACACGCGCACTGACGCCGACTTGTTGCTAGGAGACGCGCGCGGTGGGTGGAGGCGGTGCGGCGCGTGTAGTCGGCGCGCGGGTCTCCGCCAGTGCGCGCTCTGCTCGGCGTCACGACCGGCCGCGTCAACCACACCGCGAACACACACACACACACACACACTCACACACACACACACTCTCTCTCTCTCTCCCGTCTTCACCGGGCGGCGGCGGCGGCTCGAGCGATGAGGCCGGGCGCGAGGAGGAGGCGCGCGCCGCGCTGCCGGAGCGCGTGGTGGTGGCGGCGGTGGTGATCGCGTGCTCCTCTCTCTCTCTCTCTCTCTCCGTTACGGTGATAAATGGTGTTGGAGCTCGCGGCGCCCGCCAGCGCAGGCCCGGTGCTCCAGCGCCGCGTCCCGCACATCCAGCGCGTGTTCCGGGTGACGGTGAGCTGCAGCGCCGCCGCCGACGGCCTGGTCGTCCACATCCGGGACGGCACCGAGCGCGACTGCGGCAAGGCCAAGGTACACACGCGCGCGCGCGCGGGCGGGCTGGGGGCGCGAGCTGGCGGCGCGAGCCGGGGCTAGGCTAACGGGGGGGGAGTGAAACCTGTTTTATTCGGGGGGGTTTAATGCTCGTGAAGCGGCTCGTACGTAGTTTATTAAATGGGTAAAGTGCTACACCGAACTACGCCGTTATTAACGCGCAAGTGATGCTCACGACTCTGTGTGTGTGTAGTGTGTTTCCACAGTGTGTATGTACTGTGGTGTGTATGTGTGTGTGTGTGTGTGAGTTAGTGAGTGTGTAGTGTGTTTCCACAGTGTGTATGTACTGTGATGTGTATGTGTGTGTGTGTGTGTGTGTGTGTGTTAGTGTGTTAGTGAGTGTGTAGTGTGTTTCCACAGTGTGTATGTTCCGTGGTGTGTGTGTGTAGTGTGTTTCCACAGTGTGTATGTACTGTGGTGTGTGTGTGTGTGTGTGTGTAGTGTGTTTCCACAGTGTGTATGTACTGTGGTGTGTGTGTGTGTGTGTGTAGTGTGTTTCCACAGTGTGTATGTACTGTGGTGTGTGTGTGTGTGTAGTGTGTTTCCACAGTGTGTATGTACTGTGGTGTGTGTGTGTAGTGTAGTGTGTTTCCACAGTGTGTATGTACTGTGGTGTGTGTGTGTGTGTGTGTGTCCACCTTCCGCACTCAAGCTGCCGTCGGTGATCTGACGTGTTTGTGTGGTACTAGATCAGAGTTGCGGACTAGACAATACTTACCAACAATACTTACCAACAATACTTACCAATACTTTGATAGATGCTGCTACAAACACATTGAAAAATAACTAGGTGCACTGGAGTGTACACGCACACGCCACACTCAGATCACACCTCTATAGCATCAGGTGTTTTGTGTGTGAACTGTCTGAGTTGTTTTGTTCGCCCGTGTTCTGCACGTCACGACATCCACCGCACGAAGTTTGACAGCAAACACCAGCAGGTCAAAGTTGAGGGCCGTATAAATGCACGCCACGGCTCGTGTCACAGGGTCAAGGCCAGGAGCCTCGGAGCGCGTGCAGCAACGTTGTGGTCTCACGGGGAAGGAGAACTCCACCCTGAAACGCCAGCATAGCTAAACGGGGTTTAGTTGTTGTTGTGTAAGGGGCTCAGTCATTTCAGTGTGAGGTACATGTGCCCAGGTCCATACCTAGGTGTGTGTGTGTGTGTGTGTGTGTCGCCAGTCCTGCAGTGTGAGGTTCATATCAGCAGGTCCGGGCCTAGGTGTGTGTGTTGTCAGACCTGCAGTGTGAGGTTCATATCAGCAGGTCCGGGCCTAGGTGTGTGTGTTGTCAGTCCTGCAGTGTGAGGTTCATATCAGCAGGTCTGGGTCTAGGTGTATGTGTTGTCAGTCCTGCAGTGTGAGGTTCATATCAGCAGGTCCGGGCCTAGGTGTGTGTGTTGTCAGTCCTGCAGTGTGAGGTTCATATCAGCAGGTCCGGGCCTAGGTGTGTGTGTTGTCAGACCTGCAGTGTGAGGTTCATATCAGCAGGTCCGGGCCTAGGTGTGTGTGTTGTCAGTCCTGCAGTGTGAGGTTCATATCAGCAGGTCCGGGTCTAGGTGTATGTGTTGTCAGTCCTGCAGTGTGAGGTTCATATCAGCAGGTCCGGGCCTAGGTGTGTGTGTTGTCAGTCCTGCAGTGTGAGGTTCATATCAGCAGGTCCGGGCCTAGGTGTGTGTGTTGTCAGTCCTGGGGGGATCAGGACAGTGATGTTTGGGAGTAATTACCATGAATGCCCCGTTCGTCCTGTGTATGTTTCTGCAGGAAGCCAGTTCCTCCCAGCGGACACATTCAATCTGAGACATGTTGAACCAGCCCACTCATTACGTTGACCCCAAAGTCCTGTGCATGTGTTAGATGGAGTCTGTATGTGTGCATGTGAGAATGTGTATATGTATATATGTAAGGTCTGTACTCATATATGGAGGGTCTGTAATCTTATGTGGAGGGTTTATACACTTATATGGGAGGTTTGTACTCCTGTATGGAGAGTCTATACTCTTATATGAGGGGATCTGTACTCCTGTATGGTGGTCTGTACTATGTGGAGGGTCTGTACTCCTGTATGGAGGGTCTGTAGTCCTGTATGGTGGGTCTGTACTCCTGTATGAAGGGTCTATACTCCTGTATATGGGGTCTGTAATCCTGTATGGGAGTATGTACTCCTGTATTGGAGTCTGTACAGTATGGACGGTCTGTACTCCTGTATGGATGGTCTGTACTCCTGCATGAAGGGTCTATACTCCTGTATATGGGGTCTGTAAACCTGTATGGCAGTCTGTACTGTATGGAGGGTCTGTACTCCTGTATATGGGGTCTGTTGTCCTGTATGGCAGTCTGTACTGTATAGAGGGTCTGTACCCCTTGATGGACTCTTAGCTTCACTGTGGGCCTCAGAAAGACCTGTGATGCTCGACAGCTAAGCTTGCTCCACTTGTTGCTATGAGACAGTCCGACATAAACTCTTCTGTGTGTGTGTGTGCGTGTGTGTGCGCGCGCGTATAGCGGCCTTGTTATGGAGGTGAGGACAGAGAACAGATAAACGAGATGAGAGACAGGTCTAGGGAGGAGGAGGTGTGTTTCTGAGAGAAGGGGCTGTCTCTAAGAGGACTGGAGCGTCACTGAGAGTGCTGCCTATCAGAATCAGAATATCTTTATTGTCATTATACCAGGTATAACGAAATTAAGGTGCTTTACTTGTGGTGGAGAGTGTTTAAAATATTTTTAAATAGACTAAATTATAAATTACAGAATTTACAGAACGTATTTAACAAATAACAAATAGCTCTGCTCTGTGGAATCATCTCACTTCTGAACTGGTTTGTGGAATCATCTCACTTCTTCTGAACTGCTCTGTGGAATCATCTCACTTTTGAACTGGTCTGTGGAATCATCTCACTTTTGAACTGGTCTGTGGAATCATCTCACTTCTTCTGAACTGGTCTGTGGAATCATCTCACTTCTTCTGAACTGGTCTGTGGAATCATCTCACTTCTTCTGAACTGGTCTGTGGAATCATCTCACTTCTTCTGAACTGGTCTGTGGAATCATCTCACTTCTTCTGAACTGGTCTGTGGAATCATCTCACTTCTTCTGAACTGGTCTGTGGAATCACCTCACTTCTTTTGAACTAGTCTGTGGAATCATCACACTTTTTAACTGGTCTGTGGAATCTCACTTCTCAACTGGTCTGTGGAATCATCTGACTACTGTGGAATTTTTACTTCTTCTGTTGAAATGTCCCTTCCCCTTAGTGGCCTGTGACTCAGAGTTCATCATCCGCGTTATGAAAGTTTCCATTGATAGCTGTATTATTGGGTAAATACAGTCCTGTATGTTGAAATGTGTCACAAGGCCATCTTCAGTCCAGGAATTTTGTTTAAAAGTGGAGGACAAATTTTGATTGTGGTGAAAAAAATCACAAAAACCACAAAAAATATGGCACATTTTAAGTCTCACTTCCTCTCCGCTTACCACGTGTAATGTCTAATCTCTAGATTACAGATACTTTAGAGATACTGGGACTCTAGACCTGATCCTTAGGTTAGTTATTCTCTTGAGATGGTTTTACTCTAGATTGGATGTCTAGATTACTGATACTATAGCCATACTGTGTCTCAGCAGTCTTCAGTATTGATTGCAAAGTGTGACCAACAGGTGGTTTCAGTCGAGTCCAACCGCTTTTTACACCTGAAGTGTCACCTGATACTGAGTTGCTTCTGAAGAACAAGATCTCCACTTCAGAGACAAAAAACATGGCACAGACTTCTGGGTTTCTGTAAATAGGGAACTTCAACACAAACGTGGTTCTGCTGTAGTTCACTTTGTAGTGTTGGTAGCAAAAAATACCTGGAACACTAGGCAGTCAGGAGTTGGGTTCCCAAGGAGCACAAATACTTTTGAGTGGTTTGTAGTTACTCTCTCCCTAACATGTACTGTTGTGTAGTTACTCTATTCCTAAACCATACTGTTGTTTGGTTACTCTATCCCTAAACCATACTGTTGTGAATGAAAGAATGCATGAATGTTCAATTTATATAGCACCTTTCAAGATACCCAGGGTTGCTTTACAATTTCAACACAGGTACAACTCTTACACAACCAATTACACACCAGCGAGATGTTGTGTAGTTACTCTATCCCTAGCGCATACTGTTGTGTAGTCACTCTATCTCTAGCACATACTGTTGTGTAGTTACTCAGTCCCACCAGGATTTCGCGGGCCTTTTTTGTGATTGTTGCGGGCTAAAATGTTTGATGTTGCGGGTGTTTTTCAAAAAAATTGCGATGGAAGTTGCGGTGTGTTTTTGCTTTTTTGTGAGTACATTACAATAGGGAGTAAATGTTGTATGGTTTCCTCTATTTAGTAGTCCATTTTAATGATCTATTTACCTATTTATTCAGGGTTGCCAACTTTTCAAGATCGCTTGAAGTGAGATTTGAACCTGGAGGGGGTGGCGAACATTAATTGTTGACGGGGGGGCGGGGTTAGCGAACGTAAGTTGTTACCGGGCGGCCTGTAAAATGGACACAAATTAAGTATTATATCGAGATCGATTGCCAGTGGTTGGGGCCAGAGCGAACTAGTAACTCATAGATATGGATCAGAGATAAATAAACTTTATCTCTGACTTTAAACTTTATCTCAGTTTAAAGTTTAAACTTATAAACTTTATCTCAGACTTTAAACTTTATCTCAGTTTAAAGTTTAAACTTATAAACTTTATCTCAGACTTTAAACTTTATCTCAGTTTAAAGTTTAAACTTATAAACTTTATCTCAGACCCTCGCCACAGTGACTTCGCGGGCTACCGTTGCATTGTGGGGAATGTAGTGTTTGTGCGTGCAAAACACCATCGGGCGGCTGTGGCCTGCGGGCCGGTTCTAATAGTAATTAAATATCATCCAGGGGGCCATAGATAATCAATTCGCGGGTCGGATCTGGACAGTGTATCCCCGCTTTCATGTAGTGTACCGGGATACTGCTTTTCCCGATCTTTTTGCCGTTATTTTCGTCGCTCATGCTGCTTTCAGTCTGCTCCTCTTGAACGTATATACGGAAGTAAGGCGGGAGTTTGTCGACGTCACATCAAGACATCAGTGATTGGTCAAATTTGCGGGAAAGTTGCGGTGATTGGCTGAAGTTGCAACACCGCCCTGAATTCGCGGGGTTTGCTTGAAGTTGCAAATCGCAACATCGCGACTTTCTGGAGGGTCTGGTTACTATATCTCTAACACATACTGTTGTGTAGTTACTCTATCCCTAACACATACTGTTGTGTAGTTACTATATCCCTAACACATACTGTTGTGTAGTTACTCTATCCCTAACAAATACTGTTGTGTGGTTACTCTATCCCTAACCCATACTGTTGTGTAGTTACTCTATCCCTAGCACATACTGTTGTGTATTTACTATATCCCTAACACATACTGTTGTGTAGTTACTCTATCCCTAACACATACTGTTGTGTAGTTACTCTATCCATAACACATATTGTTGTGTGGTTACTCTATCCCTAACACATACTGCTGTGTAGTTACTATATCCCTAATGCATACTGTTGTGTAGTTACTCTATCCCTAACAAATACTGCTGTGTAGTTACTATATCCCTAATGCATACTGTTGTGTAGTTACTATATCCCTAACAAATACTGTTGTGTAGTTACTCTATCCCTAACCCATACCGTTGTGTGGTTACTCTATCCCTAACATATACTGTTGTGTAGTTACTCTATCCCTAACCCATACCGTTGTGTGGTTACACTATCCCTAACATATACTGTTGTGTAGTTACTCTATCCCTAACCCATACTGTTGTGTGGTTACTCTATCCCTAACACATACTGTTGTGTAGTTACTCTAATCCTAACAAATACTGTTATGTAGTTACTCTATCCATAACACATACTGTTGTGTAGTTGCTCTAATCCTAACAAATACTGTTGTGTAGTACTCTAATCCTAACAAATACTGTTGTGTAGTTACTCTAATCCTAACCCATCCTGCTGTGTCATTACTCTATCCCTAAACTATACTGTTGTGAATGAAAGAATGAATGAATGTTCAATTTATATAGCACCTTTCAAGATACCCAAGGTTGCTTTACAATTTCAACACAGGTACAACTCTTACACAACCAATCACACACCTGCGAGATGTTGTGTAGTTACTCTATCCCTAGCGCATACTGTTGTGTAGTCACTCTATCTCTAGCACATACTGTTGTGTAGTTACTCTATCCCTAATGCATACTGTTGTGTAGTTACTCTATCCCTAACCCATACCGTTGTGTGGTTACTCTATCCCTAACATATACTGTTGTGTAGTTACTATATCCCTAACACATACTATTGTGTAGTTACTCTATCCCTAACACATACTGTTGTGTAGTCACTCTATCTCTAGCGCATACTGTTGTGTAGTTACTCTAACCCTAACACATACTGTTGTGTAGTTACTCTATCCCTAACACATACTGTTGTGTAGTTACTCTATCCCTAACACATACTGTTGTGTAGTTACTCTAACCGTAACACATACTGTTGTGTAGTTACTCTAACCGTAACACATACTGTTGTGTAGTTACTCTATCCCTAACCCATACTGTTGTGTAGTTACTCTATCCCTAACACACAATGTTATATAGTTACTCTAATCCTAACACACAATGTTATATAGTTACTCTAATCCTAACACATATCGTTGTGTGGTTGCTCTAATCCTAACACATACTGTTGTGTGGATAAAATGTGTGCAAGTTGGAGAAACTCTGGATAATATTGTTTGTTAAGTGCTGTAAATATAAATGTAAGGTATGCACAGATGAAATGTTTTGCAGGTCACGTTGGTCTTAAGAAGGATATTGATTAATATTAAGAAGGAAAAGCTGAGCATGAATGTGTGTAGTGGAGGTCTGTTTGAGTATAGTGGAGGTCTGTGTGAGCGAGTGTGTGGAGGAGGTCTGTGAGTGTGTAGTGGAGATCTGTGAGTGGGTGTGTTGTGAAGGTCTGTGTATGTGGTGGAGGTCTGTGTGTGTGGTGGAGGTCTGTGAGTGAATGTGTGGTGGAAGTCTGAGTGTGTGGTGGAGGTCTGTGTGTGTGGGTGTGTGGTGGAGGTCTGTGTGTGTGGTGGAGGTCTGTGTGAGTGTGTAGTGGAGGTCTGTGTGAGTGAGTGTGTGGTGGAAGTCTGAGTGTGTGGTGGAGGTCTGTGTGAGTGTGTAGTGGAGGTCTGTGTAAGTGAGTGTGTGGTGGAGGTCGGTGTATGTGGTGGAAGTCTGAGTGTGTGGTGGAGGTCTGTGTGTGTGGGTGTATGGTGGAGGTCTGTGTGTGGTGGAGGTCTGTGTGAGTGTGTGGTGGAGGTCTGTGTGTGTCGGTGTGTGGTGGAGGTCTGTGTGTGTGGGTGTGTGGTGGAGGTCTGTGTGTGTGGTGGAGGTCTGTGTGAGTGTGTAGTGGAGGTCTGTGTGAGTGAGTGTGTGGTGGAAGTCGGTGTATGTGGTGGAAGTCGGTGTATGTGGTGGAAGTCGGTGTATGTGGTGGAAGTCTGAGTGTGTGGTGGAGGTCTGTGTGAGTGTGTGGTGGAGGTCTGTGTGTGCCGGTGTGTGGTGGAGGTCTGTGTGTGTGGTGGAGGTCTGTGTGTGTGGTGGAGGTCTGTGTGAGTGTGTAGTGGAGGTCTGTGTGAGTGAGTGTGTGGTGGAAGTCTGAGTGTGTGGTGGAGGTCTGTATGAGTGAGTGTGTGGTGGAGGCCTGTGTGAATGAGTGTGTGGTGGAGGTCTGTGAGTGTGTGGTGGAGGTCTGTGTGAGTGTGTAGTGGAGGTCTGTGTGAGTGTGTAGTGGAGGTCTGTGTGAGTGAGTGTGTAGTGGAGGTCTGTGTGAGTGAGTGTGTGGTGGAGGTCTGTGTGAGTGAGTGTGTGGTGGAGGTCTGTGTGGTGCTGTGTGCAGGAGGCCAGACGTGGCTGCAGCAGACGGTCTTCCTGTCCTCTGAACACTCACCAGGGTGAATTGAATCTGCAATCAGCAGTTTTGTGGTTAAAGATTACACAAAAACCCCTAACACAGTGTTACTGCTGCACTGCAATGTGTTCCAAGAAAAATAAATTAAAATAAAATGACAGCTGACTTCACATTGATCTGAAATCAGTTGTTAAGCAGGGTTGCTGCTGACCCCAGCAGAGACCGATGACCAAAGCTGATCTAAATTCAGCTGTTACACACAAACACAAGCACCAGTAAGCCTAGCAGAGGCAGCTGTGCTGTATGCTGACCTGGAATCAGCTGTTGGAGATTTTGGCGCTGCGGCAGGTGAGAGTGCATCACGACCCTGGGGGACACGATACTGGGAACCCAGCGTCACGACTCGGGGAGGAGAGAGGGAGAGAAAGGGAGGAGAGAGGGAGAGAAAGGGGGGAGAGAGAGAGAGAAGGAGGGAAAACGACGGGAGAGGAGCAGTAAAAAGAATGGTGAAAGAGCAAAAAAGGGTAGGACCAAGAAGAAAAAGAGTGGGGGAGTAAAAGAAGGGAGGGGAGGGAAGAGAGAGAGGGAGAGAGAGAGAGAGATGGGGAGAGAGTGGGGGAGTAAAAGAAGGGAGAGGAAGAGAGAGAGAGGGAGAGAGATGGAGGGTTGAGAGAGAGAAAGCCCCTGATGTTATAAGCTTCTAGCTTCTAGTAATTTCTAGTGCTGTTATTCTGACTCACACACACACACACACACACACACACACACACATGTTGTTTTCTCTTCATGATGTGTGTTTACTTTCCCATCACACTCCATGTGACTCTAGCATGTATGTGTGCGTGTGTGTATGAGCGTGTGTGTGCGTGTGTGTGTATGAGAGTGTATGAGCGTGTGTGCATGTGTGAGTGTGTGTGTGTGTGTGTGTGTGTGTGTGTGTGTGCGTGTGTTGCAGGATTGCCCAGAGAACATTGTGCAGTGTTTTGTGTTAGTCGTGACTGCTAAAAAGCAGTTAGCTGATGACAGGACTGCGTTGCCAGGCAACGAGTGTCATGAGCTCAGAGAAGCCTCTCATAGCTGGATGGTGATCTCGACACACACACACACACACACACACACAGCCTACACTACAGTACTATTCACACAAACAGAAATATGCAGACATGTGCACTCTCATTCCCTCTCTCTCTCTTTCTCTCTCTCACACACGTCTACATATTGTAATGAAGATTTATGATGTTTTTACACAGGACACACGTGTGACTGCAGGACTGAAACACAGGACACACTTTTGACTGCAGGACTGAAACAGGACATGTGGGACTGTAAAACTAAAATGCAGAATATTATTTTTATGATGTGTACATGCATTCACATTAGTCATACAGATCACTTAGTTATTAATGTGATCTGTCAATCAAATTGATCTGATACCTTATATGTTTGTTAGTGATTCATTAGCTTATTTGTTTATCAGCAACTTGTTACCTTATTTGTCGATCAGTGAATTGTTACCTTGTTTGTTTGTCAGAGTCATTGCTTTGTTTGCCAGCAATTCATTAGCTTCATCATTTGTCATTTGTGAGTTGTTATCTTATTTGTTTGTCAGTGAGTTGTTATCTTATTTGTTTGTCTGTGAGTTGTTACCTTATTCGTTTGTGAGTCGTCACCTTTTTCGTTTGTCAGTGAGTCGTCACCTTATTAGTTTGTCAGTGAGTCGTTACCTTATTTGTTTGTCAGCGAGTTACCTTATTCGTTTGTCAGTGAGTCGTTACTTTATTTGTTTGTCAGTGAGTCGTTACCTTATTCGTTTTTTAGTGAGCCGTTACCTTATTTGTTTGTCAGTGAGTCGTTACCTTATTCATTTGTCAGTGAATCGTTACCTTATTTGTTTGTCAGTGAGTCGTTACCTTATTTGCAGAGGTGGGGACTCGAGTCATTAATATTAAGACTTTTGACTTGACTTGAAAAAATATTCAGAGACTTAGACTTGACTTGGACTTTTACACCAATAACTTGGGACTTGAATTGGACTTGAACCTGTTTACTTGCAAAGACTTGATTTTTTTTACCCCAAATCTAAATTTTAAAACGCATATTAATATTTATAAAGTGCGCCCCATTAATTTCATTTCCGTCCTTCTGA
Source organism: Brachyhypopomus gauderio (assembly GCF_052324685.1). Taxonomy (NCBI): domain Eukaryota; kingdom Metazoa; phylum Chordata; class Actinopteri; order Gymnotiformes; family Hypopomidae; genus Brachyhypopomus; species Brachyhypopomus gauderio. Next base: position 2,425,963 of record NW_027506878.1, on the reverse strand, counting down.
CGCAGACCGGCGTTACACCAGATTCTGTGACCGTCGAGTTTTGTGACCACAGGGGGCACTATTTCACAGTTTCTGTTCAGAGGCACAAACGCTTTACGAATGCTACGTAAAACTACGCTGATGCACTTTCTTTACTCGTTTTGTTGGTGTCCACGAGCCAAAATATGACAGATGTTTATATTTACATTTATCGTCTCTTAATTACATAAATGTACTTAAACAAGATTTACCATCCCCTCACCATTGCAGCCAACAAAGAAATCATGAATGGGATGTACAGGTGAGCCTTTTTAACTGGGGTCACCAATTCTGACAGCAGCCATCAGAATATGTGACCCCACTGAATCTCCAGGTAACAATAGTAGCCTACACCGTGACCCCACAATAACAGAAAACAATGAAAAAATAACCCTAACCTTTTATTAGTCTATATTTAAACATTTTATCCAAATGTTTAGAATAACCATTCGTAATGACAGCATCTTGCTTACGATGAAGCTTGCTATTTTCGTGTAAAATGATGTAACAAAACATTCTTGTTTAAGTACATTTATGTAATTAAGAGAATATAAAATGTAAATGATCTGTCATCTTTTGGCTGGCGGACACCAACAAAACGAGTAAAGAAACGCATCAGCGTAGCATTCGTAAAGCGTTGGTGCCTGTAAAAAAAAAAAAGACTCGAAAGGACTTGAAATTCCAAGTTTCAGACTTGGGACTTGACTTGACGGTTGCTTGTCTTGACTCGAGACTTGACTTGAGTTGACTGTCTTTGCTTGAGACTTGACTCGGGACTTGAGGATAAAGACTTGGACTTACTTGAGACTTGCAAAACACTGACTTGGTCCCACCTCTGCTTATTTGTTTGTCAGTGAGTCGTTACCTTATTCGTTTGTCAGTGAGTCGTTACCTTATTCGTTTGTCAGTGAGTCGTTACCTTATTCGTTTGTTAGTGAGTCGTTACCTTATTTGTTTGTCAGTGAGTCGTTACCTTTTTCGTTTGTCAGTGAATCGTTACCTTATTTGTTTGTCAGTGAGTTGTTACCTTATTCGTTTGTCAGTGAGTCGTTACCTTATTCGTTTGTTAGTGAGTCGTTACCTTATTCGTTTGTTAGTGAGTCGTTACCTTATTTGTTTGTCAGTGAGTGGTTACCTTATTAGTTTTTTAGTGAGTCGTTACCTTATTCGTTTTCCAGCAATGTGTCCTGTTGAATGATGCTACAGTGAAAGTGGATTGAGATTCAATACCAATTCCACTAAAACTGTATGATTCTCAATACCAATTTCGAAATCAGGGTATCGATATCATTTTGTCAAGGAGTCATTACCTTATTCGTTTGTTAGTGAGTGAGTCGTTACTTTATTTGTTTGCCAGGGAGTCGTTACTTTATTTGTTTGCCAGGGAGTCGTTACTTTATTTGTTTGTCAGGGAGTCATTACTTTATTTGTTTGTCAGGGAGTCGTTACTTTATTTGTTTGTCAGGGAGTCGTTACCTTATTCGCTTGTCAGGGAGTCGTTACCTTATTCGCTTGTCAGGGAGTCGTAACCTTATTCGTTTGTTAGTGAGTCGTTACCTTATTTGTTTTCCAGCAATATGTCCTGTTGAATGATGCTACAGTGAAAGTGGATTGAGAGTCAATACCAATTCCACTAAAATTGTACGATTCTCAATTCCAATTTCGATATCACAACAAAAAATAAACCAATGAAATGAATTCATGTCAACATAAACACATAAAAAAATCTTTTTCCAGAGTGCTTAAACAGTTTCTGTGACGCAGGGACAGAGGCGGCAGGGGACAGAGGCTGTAACCTAAAGTTTTTATTATCCATCAAACAAAGAACATAGGAACTTGGGCCACTTGGCAAATGTAACACAAGGCCCCAGTCTGCCATCACTGGTTGCTACCCATACCTTATCCCTGACCTTGTATGACAGGGATTTGCTCCGTTTGCGGACCACCTTAGCCTTGAATCTTCTCAACGCAGCCTGCAACCGCAGATGCGTATCTGCCCAGACCCGTTCATTCCTCTTGCACCAGTCCTCCATAACGGGCTGGTCCGATGAGGCAGCATTCCACGGATAGAGCGGAGGTTGGCATCCCAGCATGCACTCAAAGGGTGTTCTCCCTGTGCTCGACTGAAGCAGAGAATTCTGCGCCCAGGTAAGCAGCGAGCTCCAGGTATCTGGATGCTCACTACAATAAGCGCGCAGGAATCTCCCCAGTTCCTGGATTGTTCGTTCTACCTGCCCGTTCGCCTGAGGTAAGTCTGACCATTATGTTCAGCTTAGTGAGAAACTCCATATCCGAGAGGTGAACTGGGGACCTCTATCAGACACAATGTCCTCCGGAAGACCGAACTGACGGAACACCTTTCTAAACAAAGCGTCCGTCGTCTCCCAGGCTTTAGGCAGACCAAGCATTGCTATGAAATGCACCATTTTGGAGAATCTGTCGATCGTTAAAATAGTGTTTCCCTCGGAGAGTGGCAGATCTGTAACAAAGTCAATAGCGATGTGAGTCCATGGCTGCTTTGGGATGGGTAAGGAGAGTAGCTTACCCGTAGGAGGAGTATGCGGCACTTTGCTCCTCGCATACTCCGGGCAGGAGGCCACGTGCCGCAGGATGTCCCGGTGCATACCTGGCCAACAGTAGCGTGCTCCCAGCAGCCACGATGTTTGGGTAGAGCCGGGATGCCCCATGCCTAGTGATGTGTGCCCCCAGCTGATTAGAGCCGTGCGGTGAGCCGGTGGATCGTACTTACGATGAGGGGGGCACTCCGCCCGAGTGTTTTTTTCCCCTGGTCGGTAGGTGACCTGGAAACGAAACCGGGAAAAGAACAGGGACCACCGTGCCTGACGGGCATTCATTCTTTTTGTTGTCTTCAGGTAATCCAAGTTCTTATGGTCCGTTATGATGGTAAAGGGATGCTTCGCTCCCTCTAGCCAGTGCCTCCACTCATCAAAGGCCAGTCGCATAGCTAGCAGTTCCCGATCTCCCATGCCATAGTTGCGTTCAGCCGAGCTTAGCTTTTTGGAATAAAAGGCAATGGGCTTCAGTGGGATGTGCTTTTTGAAGTGCTGCGATAGTACCACTCCCACGTCTGATGCATCCACCTCCACTATAAACGGCTTGTTAGGATCGGGTTGATGTAATACCGGTGCGGAAATGAAAGCTTGCTTCAATTGCTCGAAAGCCTCCTCAGCCTCTACGTTCCACTGTAGCCTCCTGCCCCCCCCACACAGTAGGTCAGTAAAAGGCTTAGCTATGTGACTATAAGATCGGTTGAACTGCCTATAAAAGTTTGCGATGCCCAGGAAACACTGAAGCTCGCGCCGTGTGTGAGGCTTGGTCCATCCCACCACAGCCTCCACCTTGCCAGCTTGCATGTGGATGGAGCCTGGCCTAATGATGTAACTTAGGGAGGTGGAACTCGCACTTCTCGAGCTTGCAATACAACTGGTTGCACAGGAGAGTGCCCAGGACAGCTCTCATGTCACGAGATCTCGCGAGATGTAACTCGGTGAGATTTCTCGTCGCATAAAAAATCTGTTTCGCGGGATTTGTGATCCAGCAAGCAGCCAGAATGACGTCGGACAATACAGGTATTACTATTGAAGATGCCCCCGCCACTTTCAAATCGTTTGTTTGGCAGCATTTTGGGTACCCGGCGGAAATAAATGGCAAGAGAGTGACTGATAAGACACGGACCATATGCAAACATTGTATGAAAATAATTCTGTACAACGCGGCCAATACGAGCACGATGCAGAGACATTTACAGCACCACCACAGCTCAGTACTCAAATCAACATATCTCAATTAGATCAGAGGTAGCAGGGACAGAACGGCGCTTTGGCAAGTTGAGACAGCAAAGGATATCGGGAGCAGTGTGGGGATGCTAATATGTGGACATGCTAATATTATTAAAAATGAACATGGCAGTGTAGTTGCAGCAAATTCAGTGACATACTTGGTCAGGCTCTGTTTGCACCATTTGCACTCTGTATTGATGGAGAAGAACTTTTTATTTTGCACAGATGACAGGTCTGGTTAACGATGGACCAGAGTTACAACCGACTTTTTTTAAATTTTGCGCGGAGGAGCAGTGGCAGCACAGTGGGGTGTTGTGGAGTGTTGTGTACGATAAGCTGAGGCAGCGCAGCCTCCACCGCATGAGAACATTGTTAGTTTTTTTCTATACTGTATTTACGATTAAAGCGTATCTAAATCTAGGGTCACGCTTAACGACGAAAAATGCTTTACGACGGACTTTTTAGTCTCTAATCCGTCGTTAAGTGGGGACTCACTGTAATATTGTTTGCGTTTGAAAAAAGGAGAGATATTTTATTTATTTTAGCTTTTATGAAATTTTATTTTAATTTCAATTTGTAGAGGAAGAAGTTTATTAAAAGTTCATGCTTACATAATGCATGTTGAGTTATAATAAAACATTTCAAAATGCATGTGTAACTCAGTTAAATAAAACTCTGTTGTCCAGTCATATAATTTGTCATTTTAGTGTTCTTAAAATCTCGTCTCGTCTTGTTCTCGTGAACCCAATATCGTGTCTCGTTTCGTCTCGTGAGTTGAGTGCATCGTCACACCCCTATTATGCACATGTTGGTCTAGGGATGGTGAATAGATCAGGATGTCATTGATGTAAGCGACGACGTATCTATTCAGGTACTTCCGTAAGACCTCGTTGATGAACGCCTGGAAAAACGACGGAGCCGAGGCCAAGCTGTACAGCAAAACCCGGTACTCGTAGTGTCCAGTGGACGTACTGAATGCCATTTTCCACTCATCCCCCTCTCTGATGTGGATGAGATTGTAGGCCAGATCAAGTTTGGTGAACACTCTCGCTGCCCGCAACTGCTCTAGCGCCGAAGGCACCAGCAGAAGCCGGTAGGAGTAGTTCACCAAAAGGGAATTGAGCCCTCGGTAATCTACGCATGGCCTCAGACCACCGTCCTTCTTCTTAACAAAGAAGACGCTGGCTGAGGCGGCCGAGGTGGAAGGAGTGATATAGCCCTGCGCTAAAGCCTCCCTAACGTACTGGCTCATCACCCTCTCTTCTTCTTGAGAGAGGGGATAGACTCTCCCCCTCGGGGGTGTGACTCCCGAGGCGAAGACCATGGTTGAATGCGCAGCACTGGACAGCACGACCTGTGGGCTTTCATTAGGCCTAGAATTGATGAGGAACAGGTGTCAATACTGAGGTGACACTGATAAGGGGAGTGGTCTGGAGTGAGAGGGGGTGCGCCATGTGGGAGTGGGTGTGACTGTGAAGGTGTGCTCGTGCGCACCCTCTGGTGGCGTCTAGGCTGACCCACCGTGACAGTTTCTACCAACTAAAAAATATTTTACAAATACAGAGATTTACAAAATGACTCAAAGAAACCAGAGTTGCTGCACACAGTCTGCTAGTAGCATATTAATATAATGAGCAGAGATGCAGAGTGAACTGGTTAGGAACTACCACAGCAGTAGTCTAAACAAGCTAATGTTGGCCTGCTTATACAGCTCTGGATGTGCTTAGCTAAATTTGTGGCATTTCCTCCTTTAGTGACAAATGTTTTCAGACACTGTTTGCGTGGCTTTGCATTATCCATTATTTGACCCTGTCGGACTCAAATGCAAAATATTTCCATACGAAACGTTTGGCTTTTTGTTTATCAAATAGTCGCAGCAGTTGTGTCTCTTCACTCTAGTTTATCAGTCACTACCTGTGATAGCTGGCTAGTTGCTAGTGCTTTTGAGAGATATTTTAATGGGGATGTGTTTGAGTGAGTGATATTTTAGTGAGAGTGAGTTTGAGTGAGTAATATTTTAGTGGGGATGTGTTTGTGGGGAAAGTGAATATTGAGGTTCCTGCTGGTAAACTCCTGTTTCCTGTTTGTAATGTTAAAGGACTTACATGTACAGTTACTCTATTTTTACTTTTTGTATTTCTGTTTTATTTTTTACATATAATTTTCTATTATGAATATATTTTAAATATATTTTGTATAAGAAGTTCAGAAAAAAATTTGGATTGTTATTGGGTCATTAGGGGAATGTTCCAAACAATTGTGTTCAGCCAATTAGATAAGAGGACTAGGGCATCCCAGCATGCTTTATGGTAGAAGCATTATTATGTCAGCATCTTCTAGTGTGTGTGCATGTGTGCGTGGGTGATCACAAGGTGTGTTTGAACTTTTTGGTCCCTGTGATTTTTTAAAATTTTTTGACACCCACATGGAGAGAAAGAGAGTGAGAGAGAGAGAGAGAGTGAGAGAGAGAGAGAGAGAGAAAGAGAGAGCTCAGAAGAGTCGTCTTATCTTTTTAAGGTCTGTCAGTTCTTTTCAGATAATGGATCTTTGGATCACCACTCACTTTGACGTTCTGTCTCTCTCTCTCTCTGTTCGCTCTTCCACTCCTTCCTTTCTGTGTCTCTCTCTCTCCCACCTCCTTCCATCTCTCTCTTCCTCCTGTCTTCCTCCCTTTCCACCCTCTCTTCCTCTTCTTTTCCCTTTCACTGCTTCCCTTGCTCCATCGTTTCTTTCTCTTGCTTTTACCTTCTTTCTCTCTCCCTCCTCCCACCTCTCTCCCTCCCTCTTCCCTCCCTCCTCCCTTCCTACTCCATCTCTCCCCCATCCCTCCCCTCCCTGCAGGACTACATCGTGTCTCTGATCTCGCCTGTGCAGAGGCACCGTGAGCGACTCGCCCTGTGGCTGCCGAGACGTCTGCAGACCTTGCGAGCTGCCATCGAGTACGAGAGCTGTGCGGTGGTGCAGGTGCGCGAGCATGCGCTGGAGCTGCAGGGGGGGCCTGCGCAGGTGACGGCCGCGTGCGCCATGCTGCAGCGCCTCAAGATGGAGCAGCGCACCTGGTGCCGTGACCCGCTGCCCTCTCCTTCCCCCACTGGCCACACCTCCCCCGAGGAGGAGGAGGAGGAGGAGGAGGAAGAAGAAGAGGAGGAGGGCGAGGAAGATGGGAGCAGCTCGGAGAGTGAAGGGGAGTTGCAGTCACGGAGCAGGAGCTCAGGAGGGGGCGGGGCAGGAAGAAGGCGGGAACCGCTGATGGCGACGAAGCCTCATCGGCAGTTGTGCCGATCGCCGTGTTTGGACCGGCCCAGTTTCAGCCAGAGCAGCACGCTGCAGGAGCTGCGTGCCGATGACGCGCATGCTGACTCCGCCCAGAAGGGGCCTTCACTGGCCCCGCCCACACCGGCAGGACACGCCTCCCAGATACACACCATCAGTGATCGGGACTACCAAACCAAGATGGAGTTTGCGCTGAAGCTGGGCTACTCGGGTGAGCAGGTGGAGGCGGTGCTCGGCAAGCTGGGTCCCGGCGCCCTCATCAACGATGTCCTGGCCGAGCTGGTCCGTCTGGGGAGCCGGGGCGAGGCAGAGGCCCCCGCACCCGTGGGGCCGGCCGGCTCCGCACCCCGCAGCGGCGCGGCCAAGGAGGCGGTCAGTCCTGAGGCCTCGCTGGAGGACGAGACCACAGACACGTGTGATAACCTGCGGCCAATCGTTATAGACGGCTCCAACGTGGCGATGAGGTACGACCCCTGCACCCATGACCCATGACCCCTGCACCCATGACCCCTACGCTCCTGATTTTGACTCCAGGAATTGTCCGTCAGAATCGCATCTGACCTGGGTTTCCCAAGAGCATCGTAACACGAGGATGATCTTTAAATGGTAGAGCCAGTGTTACTAAGAACCCTGACTCTCATTTATGGGCCCTTTGCTTATTGGTTGATTAAGACAAACTAACTTACAAGGAATTTGTTTTGACAGTAGCTCATATTAACACAGAGTAAAGTGTGTTCAATAGAAGAGATCAAAATAATGCAAGCTCTAAATATACACGGGCGTGTCTCTCCAGTGACATCCCAAAACTTGAGGGTGTGTCTCTCCAGTGGGGTCCCACAGCTCAAGGGTGTGTCTCTCCGGAGATGTCCCAAACATTGAGGGTGTGTCTCTCCAGAGGCGACCCTCAGCTCGATGGTGTGTCTTGGGGGCATATCTGGAGGGGCCATGTTTCAAGGGCATGTCTCTCTGGAGACGTCCCTGAGCTCGAGGGCATGTCTCTCTGGAGACGTCCCTGAGCTCGAGGGCATGTCTCTCTGGAGACATCCCTGAGCTCGAGGGCATGTCTCTCTGGAGACGTCCCTGAGCTCGAGGGCATGTCTCTCTGGAGACGTCCCTCAGCTCGAGGGCATGTCTCTCTGGAGACGTCCCTGAGCTCGAGGGCATGTCTCTCTGGAGACGTCCCTGAGCTCGAGGGCATGTCTCTCTGGAGACGTCCCTGAGCTCGAGGGCATGTCTCTCTGGATTAATAATTAATGATTCTGTTTAAATGTTTTTAAAAACTTTTTTTTTCTTCCACAAAAGTGCTGAAACAGGCAGATTGGTTCTAAAAAGAGACTGTGGACCACAGCTGAGGACCCAGAACCCAGACAGAATAGAAACGAACAACCAGACATTACAGCGTTTGCACTCATCATTCTGACCCGGTTCTGAAACTGGCCCCCCAGAGAAAAATCAGGAGAATAACAAATTAAAAAAAAGCAAATGTCTAGAAATGTTTAGAGTAAAAAGTCCACTTATTCTAAAACTGAATTAGTCAGTTGGTTGCTGTGTGGTACAGTGAGTCACACCTGAAGTGTGAGCCAACAGCTGGAAAACAGCTGGAGCTGATGACCTCAGCACCCTGACTGCTGCTTCAGCAACATAAAAGTGCAATACTGACCCCTGCAGGTGGATAACAGGGAATAACACATGGGGTAAATTCCACAAGAATATATATTTTTTTATGAAGAAACAAGAAACATGAGGAACCCATTTTATCTTGTGTGGAGGACTTTTATTCTGAATCAGACTGCGGGTGGTCTGGTCATTTGAGGCCAGACAGCAGTTCCTCATTGTGGGGTGTTTCTCATCTCTAGTCCTGGAGAAGTCCATGCAGATTGCTCAGCTGATGATCTTGACGAATCACAGAGCTCGCCGCCATCCCTCCGTGTTTACACCCACCTGATTACCTGGCCCCGCCCCTGGTCCCGCCCCCCCAGCACTGCCCTGAGCGCCCCCTGACCACATCCTTACCTGCTGTAGATTCATTTGCAGATTGGCAGTTATTTAACACAAGACATGACGGTGCAGGCTGGGGTTCGTAGGTGAAGTGGTGCACACGCACGTGTGAGGTGTGTGGGGGTGGGGTGTGAGTAACTTGCTGTCCTTGCTGCTTTGTAGCCATGGAAACAAAGAGGTTTTCTCGTGCCGGGGCATCCAGCTGGCAGTTGATTGGTTCCTGGAGAAAGGCCACCGTGACATCACCGTGTTCGTACCAGCGTGGAGGAAAGAGCAGTCAAGACCGGACGCCCCCATAACAGGTGTGTGTGTGTGTGTGTGTGTGTGTAAAAGAGAGAGATTGTGTGTGTGTGTGTGTGTGTGTGTGTGTGTGTGTGTGTGTGTGTGTGTGTGTGTGTGTGTGTGTGTGTGTGAGAGAGAGAGTCTGTGTATGTGTGTGTGTGTGTGTCAGGGAGAGAGATTCTGTGTACGTGTGTGAGACAGGTAATGGGAGACAGGTAATGGGAGACAGGTAACGGGAGACAGGTAAAGGGAGACAGGTAAGGAGAGAGAGGTAACGAGACACAGGTAAAGGGAGACAGGTAAGGAGAGAGAGGTAAAGGGAGACAGGTAACGACAGACAGGTAAAGGGAGACAGGTAAAGAGAACCTCTATGCCCAGAATCACTGTGTGTGAGAGAAGGTGTGTGATATTGTGTGAGGATGTGCGTACACATGTGAGAGTGTGTTTTGGGTCCTCAGCTTTGACTAAAATGGGGAGAGACTGCAGTGTGTTTTGCCGTGTGTGTGTGTGTGTGTGTGTGTGTGTGTGTGTGTGTGTGTGGTGGTGGTCCTGTCACGCGGTGTGTCATGTGACTCCATCCACATGCAGACCAGGAGGTTCTGAGGAAGCTGGAGAAGGAGAAGATCCTGGTGTTCACCCCGTCACGCCGTGTCCAGGGGCGACGGGTCGTCTGCTATGACGACCGCTTCATCGTCAAGCTGGCCTGTGACTCTGATGGAATCATCGTATCCAACGACAACTACCGGGACTTGCAGAACGAGAAGCCGGAGTGGAAGAAGTTCATCGAGGAACGCCTCCTCATGTACAGCTTCGTCAACGACAAGTACGCCCACCCCGTTGCTCTGGCAACAGGGTCTTGCTTGTTTTTGTGTGCGGTTGTGCTGTCTCTCCATCCGCTGTCACACTTCAGTGTAACGTCATCTCTGATGAACGCTTGTTCTGGTCCTGCTGTGACGTATGCGTGACGTCAGTGCTCAGAGACGGCACAAATTTAGCTGAGCACCTCAAAGACGTCCAGAGCTGTATAAACAGTTCAGGGTGACTAGGTTTTGTCAAAATGTCTGTAACTTGAAATGTACTGTTATTGTTTATTAAGCTGAAACGTTTCCGTTATTGTTTATTAACCTGAAACGTTACTGTTATTGTTTAATTAACCTGAAACATTAGCATTATTGTTTAATTACCTGAAATGTTAGCATTATTGTTTATTAACCTGAAACGTTATTGTGTGTGAACTGCGAAAGCTATATCTCTTGTTATCATGCTCACCACGCAACGTTCACAAACGGCTAATGTTAGCTTGGTTAGGCTAACGTTAACCAGTGATGTAGCAGTCAAAAGTTGATAATTAAAAAGCTACCTAAACAGTCTCTACTTTGCATCCCTGCTCATATTAATAGGCAGCTGTGTGTGTACAGCAGCTCCGATTTCTTTGAGCTGTTTTGCACATATCTATTTAAATGATTTCTAATTGGTAGAAACTGTTGTTTATTTTTTGTCATAGTATTGATATTGGTATAGAGAATCGAAGAATTTTAGTGGTATTGGTACTGACCGATACATTTCTGGTCTAGTGACAGCACTAGCCAATAGGTGTATTGTATGTGTTTCTGGGTATCGGTGGGTCTGTAGGTTTATTGTGTTGGTTGGTTCACAGGTTCATGCCACCTGACGACCCGCTGGGTAGACATGGTCCCAGCCTTGAGAACTTCCTGCGCAAGCGGCCCGTGGTCCCAGAACACAAGAAGCAACCGTGTCCTTACGGTCAGTACAGCAAAAGTAGGAAACGGCATCACCTTACGCATACAATTCCCAGAGTTCCCTCTGCACGTCTGACGCAGCCAGTACCTTCTGCTTCCCTCCCCCCTCCTGCTGTCTTCTCAGGTAAGAAGTGCACGTACGGTCACAAGTGTAAGTACTACCACCCGGAGAGAGCCGCACAACCGCTGCGCTCCGTGGCCGACGAGCTCCGAGCATTCGCCAAACTCTCCGCCGTCAAGACCATGAGCGAGGGAGCGCTCGCCAAGTGCGGGACCCTCGGTGCGGTGGCCAAGGGCGAAGCCGGCTCGGAGGCCAAGCGCGTGGCGCCGAAGCGCCAGTCGGACCCCAGCATCCGCTCGGCCGCCTGCGAGCCGGAGGAGCGGCTCTGCCCGGCCCGCAAGGCCGAGGCGAGTTCCGTCCCGTCGCTGGTGACGGCGCTCAGCGTTCCCACCATGCCGCCCGTGAAGAGCCACGCGGCCGGGGCCCTGAACACCCGCTCGGCCAGCAGCCCCGTGCCGGGATCGCACCACTTCACCCACAGCTCCCTGGAGCACGCCGGCAGCATTCACTACCCGCCCATCCTCGTCACCAACAGCCAGGGGGCGTCGGTGGCCTACAGCGAGCCCTTCCCCAAATACGACTCCGTGGTCAGCGACCATGGCTACTACTCCATGCTCAGCGACTTCTCCACGATCAGCCTAGGAAGCATGCAGGACAGCTTCTGTAGCCTGGAGCAGCCGGACCCAGCAGGCGTAGGGGGAAGCTACTCTGGACGAGCCTCCGGCATGTGTCCCGAACCTGGCCGCAGCCACTCCTCCGAGTCCTTCTCCTCCTATGGGGCTGAGATGTACTCCATGGAGGGCAGTCTGGATGACGGCACCAAGGGCCAGTCTCCTGTGCAGACGCGTCTTCAGGCTTTTGCACATGGCTTTCACCACGAGGCCCTGACGAGGGTCCAGAGTTACGGCACAGACGAGCCCAAACCGGGACCACGCAAGCAGTCCTCTGCCCACCTGCTGCCCCACACACAGCACCCCTTGGTGGGGGCGCGGTCCAGTTGTCCCGGGGACTACCCCCCGCTCTCCCAGAGCGTGCTGCCCTCGTCGGGACCGGCACAGCAAAGCCGATCTCTGGGGATGACGCGCATGGACAGCATCTCGGACTCCCGCCTGTACGAGAGTAACCCTCTACGTCAGCGCCGCCCGCCGCTCTGTCGTGAGCAGCACGCCAGCTGGGACCCGCTGCCCTGTGCCAGCGAGCCGTACGGCTACGCCCCCTACGGGCTGACGGGGGGCCTCACGCCCTGCTGCGAACGCGTGATGGTCCGCAGCATGCCGGAGAAGATGGAGCAGATCTGGAGGTCGCCGTGGGATACCCCGCCAGGATCGCGCTTGGGACCTGCGATGGAACCGCTAGAACGCCACCCGATCCCGGAACACCAGTACCAGACTTATCGCAACCTCTGCAATATCTTTCCGGCATACGTCGTCCACTCGGTGATGGAGAAGAATCCTCACATGACCGACCCTCAGCAGCTGGCGGCGGTCATCGTTACAAAACTGCGGTCGTGTCATTGAGGTGTGGGATGGCGTTGTGAAGGCCACAGGTCCCTGAAGGAGCGGCTGATACCTCCTCTCCTCCTGCCTTCATCCGTCATGTCCATACACCATGGTTCTCTCTCTGGTTTCTGGATTTTAATTATTTTATGTTTTGTGTTCTTTTCTTTTTAAACATTAACAACGTTACAGCACGTTTGGGTTGATATTTAATAGATTCACATTTAGAAAATGAAGAAGAGGATTTTGTTTGCTTCCTTTGTTAATTATATAGACTTGTACACCTCTGGCCATTTAGATTTCAACTTTGTCCAAAACTGCAGAAAATGCACTTATATGATATACAGACTAAAACAGGAATGCTGATCTGAGAACAGCTGAGAATATTAATAATCCATTAGGTGGTGAATTAACATAGTACAAATATAAATTAGGAAATTGAACTGATATTAATATTTATTATGCTGTGAGTTGGGAAAATCGTTGGCGTAACTGATGCCCCTTTGAGACCCAGGAGAGAGCAGCTGTGTAACAAATTGACAGGGTTTAACCTTAAAAAGGTTCCTTCAGGTTAAATGGTTAAAAGATTACTTCATTCTGGGAGAAGAGAACCAGGTCCGAAGCCTCCCTGGACGAGCCTTGTGCAGTATGAACACTGTCCTCACTTACACCGGGGGCACGAGTTGTGTGTTCACATACACCGGGGGCACGAGTTGTGTGTTCACATACACCAGGGGCACGAGTTGTGTGTTCACATACACCGGGGGCACGAGTTGTGTGTTCACATACACCGGGGGCACGAGTTGTGTGTTCACTTGCACCATTGTAAATATTGTAACTTTTATAAACTAAAATTGTTTTGATGGCGTGTTCGATGAACAGGTGAACCTACAGAAGGGAGTGTGACCTCTTGAGTACCTCAAAGCATGAAGTTTGCCCTTTTGAACTTTTCTGGCCTTATTTGAGAGTGACCTCACCAAAGGGGTTAAGGTAATTGTTTTATTGATAGGTTAAGGTCAAAGATTTTAGCAGTTAGCATTTAATGGTAATTAGTTTATCAAAGCTATATTTCAAAGCAGACCTTCTAGTCGGGTGGTGTTTTGGGTGAAGAGTTACCAACCTGCCCAGATAATGTGCTAGTTTGCCTTCTTGCACAGATAAAGCCATTTAAAAGATTACTGTATGCTGCTTACCCAAGGCCAAATATAGAGTCTGTGAATGTGCTTGACTCACAGATGTAGAGACTTTGATGATGATGATGATGATGATGATGATAGCTGTGTAGTAACCCACAGCTTCAGTGTTTTAGTGTAGTAGAGGTGTTTATTTTGATGTGTAACACTAGACTCCAGGGTTGTGCAGTAATTGTTCTGATGCAAAAGAAACGATTCAGCATGTTTCAGGGTGTTTACACGGTTCTGAAGCCGCGTGGTTCTGGGAGCGGACCCCTCCATGCGAGCCACCGTAGGTGTTTTTTCTTGACTCAACGACTGCGTAGCTTACACTCTGCCGTTCAGAAAATATTTTGTAATGCCGATTATTCATCTTGTTTGAACTCCAGTATTTTTTAGCAGCAGTTTGTTCAAGTAACATCTGTCAGTTTACATGTAAATTTAGCATTTAAAAAAGTACTGATAGTACCGTACTAGTACTTATAGTACTGTACTAGTATTGATTCTAGCGTTAGTCAGCTCAGAGTCCATGCATGAAATACTACAGTGCGTAATTCGATCATTACTCAGTTAAAATTCGTAATGATGTAATTGTGACTTTAATTATAACCTAAAGAAGTGTAAACAAGGGCGGGGGAGCTGTGTCTCGTCGGCAGAATGCTTGTAACAGGCATCTATTTTCTGATTGGTGCTGGGAGACAACGGCCCCTCTGCCCTTCTGTGTATGTGCTCATGTCCCAGAAGAATGTTAAAGACCCAAAAGATGCTCTTGGTGTCTGGGTGAAAACGTTTTGTTTGTTTGTTTGTTTGTTTGTTGTTTGTTGTTTTCATGAGCGCAGGTGGGGCCCTGACGGGTTCTGTTACCGCTCGTGGGAAGGTAACACACTGCCTACCTGTTTCTCCCTGTGCGATACACACACACGCGGAACACCAGGCTGTCGTTGGGTTGTTTCTTACATTTGATTGACAGGTCGCTTGCTGCCTCCCAAGCCCCTCCCCCGTCCTTCCTGTTCTCCTGGATGACTTCATGTTACAGGGAGACTGAATCAGATTCGTGTCAGTGCATTAAAAGCTTTACAGATGCAGAACGAGAATGAGCTGTGCTCAGTGACGAATAAGCCTCAATCCTCAAGAGATGAAAGGGATACTTTGACACAACTGTGCTAACCAAACCACTCCTTTTTCCTGGAGGTGTGTTTGTTCAGATGTTTTAAAGTAACTTTAGCACAGCCTGCTTGCTTGCTTGTTTACTTCTGTGTACCCTCCAGCATCCTGTACATGGTGGTGTGATTCCGTCCTTCCTTGGGACTCTTGAGAGATTCATTACTGCACCTTCTTTCTCCAATATGGAAGGAGGCAAATCTCTCAGAAGTTCAGAGGTTCTAAAGGAGCTCTGGCAGAGCGAGGTTCTAAAGGAGCTCTGGCAGAGCGAGGTTCTAAAGGAGCTCTGGCAGAGCGAGGTTCTAAAGGAGCTCTGGCAGAGCGAGGTTCCAGGTGTGCTTTATGACATCGTCAGCCGTGACATGCTCTATGACATCTTGGACCCCTGCTGGGTCTAATCCTAGATCCTTTCTTCCCGCACGTGCAGCAAGCCATCACACCTCAAATGTGTAGAAACGACCTTTGCTTGTTGATACAAATTGTATCTATTTCTTGATTGTTAAAAAAGAGCTGTACAGTATCATCTATATACATATATACAAATATATATATAGTTCTATAAAAAAACAGCGTAGTTTTATTTTAAAGGATTATGAGACATTAATGCCATAATGTTAGTGACACTATGTGTCACTAGTGTAGCCCATACAGAAGGCTTCTTACCTGCCGGGCAGACGTCTACATCCAGGGATCTCTCCTCTCTTCTCCTCCCTTCTTCTCCCATCCCCTCTCCTCCCCTCTCATTCTTTCTCTCTCTCACCTTGTAGCTGTGTGTGTGTGTGTGTGTGTGCGCGCGCAGAAGGACCAGTGTCGGCTCCATGGCCGCTGTTTTAACGTGCGCACACTGTGGGTACGAACAGAAGGAGATCTCTCTGGAAACACGATCTCCTTCACACACACTTCACACACACTTCACACACACTCGGTGATGTCATCACGTCCTCTCACATTCTCACCACCCACACCTATGTCTGAATTCTCTCTGTTTCTCTCTTATTCTCTCTGATATATTGATCGGGGGGTGACATACACACAAGCTGTGTGCTCCTATCCAAATATATATATATATACATATATATATATATATATATATATATATATATACAGTATATATTTTTCCTTTGTAAATATTGAATACAAAAGTTTAACCACTTTGATTTGCACAGTAGTAGTGCTTTTCACAAATATGCGCACACACACAAAAATGATGGACCAGCTAACTCAAGCAGGATCACATGATGTTCACACCTTGCTGCTACAGCATGCACACACACACACACACACATACACACACACTGGTTGCCTTGACAACCACAGCTGGCTTGGGTTACTGTGTGCTATAAATACTCGGATCTAATCTGGTCAGTATGGACTTTAGTGTAAGTGTGGATGTCTGATCTATTGTGGTCAGTATGGACTTTAGTGTAAGTGTGGATGTCTGATCTACTCTGGTCTGTATGGACTTTAGTGTAAGTGTGGATGTCTGATCTACTCTGGTCAGTATGGACTTTAGTGTAAGTGTGGATGTCTGATCTAATCTGGTCTGTATGGACTTCAGTGTAAGTGTGGATGTCTGATCTACTCTGGTCAGTATGGACTTTAGTGTAAGTGTGCAGGTCTGGACTGTATGGACTTTAGTGTAAGTGTGGATGTCTGATCTACTCTGGTCTGTATGGACTTTAGTGTAAGTGTGGATGTCTGATCTAATCTGGTCTGTATGGACTTCAGTGTAAGTGTGGATGTCTGATCTACTCTGGTCAGTATGGACTTTAGTGTAAGTGTGCAGGTCTGGTCTGTATGGACTTTAGTGTAAGTGTGGACTTTAGTGTAAGTGTGGATGTCTGATCTACTCTGGTCAGTATGGACTTTAGTGTAAGTGTGCAGGTCTGGTCTGTATGGACTTTAGTGTAAGTGTGGACTTTAGTGTAAGTGTGGATGTGTGATCTACTCTGGTCAGTATGGACTTTAGTGTAAGTGTGCAGGTCTGGTCTGTATGGACTTTAGTGTAAGTGTGGACTTTAGTGTAAGTGTGGATGTCTGATCTACTCTGGTCAGTATGGACTTTAGTGTAAGTGTGCAGGTCTGGTCTGTATGGACTTTAGTGTAAGTGTGGATGTCTGATCTACTCTGGTCTGTATGGACTTTAGTGTAAATGTGGATGTCTGGTGAATTTGGCTGTCTCAATGATATTTTAAAGCACATAATGTTGAACGGAGACAGCACAGACAGACATTGTCACAGGACAGGACTTTGATACAGGAGAAGACATGACACAGGACAGGACTTTGATACAGGAGAAGAAATGACACAGGACAGGACTTTATGACACAAGAGAAGATACTGACAAAAGACTGACACTGTTCGGACAGACTGATGTCAGCTCAAACTGATGGGACTGATGACTGGTATGTGTGTACACCTTTAGGTAACGAGAACAGACACACACACACACTTTACCTGCCTTAGAGATTTATCTTTCCACGTGTGTGAATTGAGGACTTTTTAACACTATGACACAGAACAAAGCATCTTTACCTTCATCACACTTTAGCAAATTTGAATTGCATCCCAATCTATCTGTACTGCACCAAACTTTAATTGGTTGACGGTGATAACGGGCGTCTTCGCTCCGATTTGTGATTGGTTGACAGTGAAGAAAGGCCTCTTCGTTCTCTGATTTTTCATTGGTTGACAGTGAAGACAGGCCTCTTCGCTCTGGTTTGTGATTGGTTTACAGTGATGACAGGCCTCTTCACGCTAATTTGTGATTGGTTTACAGTGATGACAGGCCTCTTCACGCTAATTTTATTGGTTGACAGTGAAGGAAGGCCTCTTCGCGCTGATTTTTCATTGGTTGACAGTGACAACAGGCCTCTTTGCTGTCTGAAAGGACCTCAACCTTCTAAACTTCATCAGTTGGCTTCTAGAATTACAGAAATGAATTCTAGAATGTTCTAAAAAATATTTTTAAAGCCCAAGAGTCTGAAGGTTCCACACAGTGAACAGTATGGAGTCTTTCCTGAGTTGATTGGATTCATGTTATGGACTACAAAGATGTGTTTAATCTGTAAATGACAACAAAATAAAAATGTATGTATAAAATACCAGCTGACACACTGGATCACTCACTCACACCCACACACCCAGTCTCAGGAATGAAGAGTTTTATTATGAACTTTAACCTTAACAAAAGACAATATCTTTGATGTTTGCTATGATGAATGATTATTGCGCTTTTCAAAAGTTCAATTTGTGAATTAGTGCAATTCTTATGTCCTCAAAATCTAGTCGTTTTTTTCCCTTGTGTTGTGATTATATTTACACACACACCACATTATATATATATATATATATATATATATATATATATATATATATAATATGTACATACAAATCTGTTACAGGTTGGCTGAGTGATATGACCACTAAAGTCTCGTGATGTAACAATGACATACAGTAGTATGTTTTATTCTCTGGTGAATAAAACATTTGCTTTTAAACTTGTTTTAAAATACAAAACCAGAACTCCAAAATAGATTAAAGAACTTTGTAACTCTTTGGGTCTATGGACTCAAACAAAATGTAAGTCTCAATGACAAAACGTCTTTGTTTTCTTCAATAAAGCCAAAACCAATTGGTTAAATTGTATTTTTTATGTTTGTTGTTTCTTTTCAAACACAGAACCTCCACCTGCCAGTGTAACACTTGTGTTCATTATGAAGTAACCTCCACCTCCCAGTGTAACACTAGTGTTCATTATGAAGTAACCTCCACCTCCCAGTGTAACACTAGTGTTCATTATGAAGTAACCTCCACCTCCCAGTGTAACACTAGTGTTCATTATGAAGTAACCTCCACCTGCCAGTGTAACACTGGTGTTCATTATGAAGTAACCTCCACCTGCCAGTGTAACACTTGTGTTCATTATGAAGTAACCTCCACCTGCCAGTGTAACACTAGTGTTCATTATGAAGTAACCTCCACCTGCCAGTGTAACACTGGTGTTCATTATGAAGTAACCTCCACCTCCCAGTGTAACACTTGTGTTCATTATGAAGTAACCTCCACCTCCCAGTGTAACTAGTGTTCATTATGAAGTAACCTCCACCTGCCAGTGTAACACTGGTGTTCATTATGAAGTAACCTCCACCTCCCAGTGTAACACTAGTGTTCATTATGAAGTAACCTCCACCTGCCAGTGTAACACTGGTGTTCATTATGAAGTAACCTCCACCTGCCAGTGTAACACTTGTGTTCATTATGAAGTAACCTCCACCTGCCAGTGTAACACTGGTGTTCATTATGAAGTAACCTCCACCTCCCAGTGTAACACTAGTGTTCATTATGAAGTAACCTCCACCTCCCAGTGTAACACTAGTGTTCATTATGAAGTAACCTCCACCTCCCAGTGTAACACTAAACTTTTTCCTTCAGAACAAATCCAGACTCAAACTACGTTTCCTAAATTCCTTGTGGAGATGCAGGTAAAGCCCATGACAGTTACTTCGTACACGAGTGCCAGCTGCCAGATCTTGTTCAGATCTTCCCCAGCACATGGTCCCTGCTCCCCAAACCTCTGCTGGAGATCTTTCTAACCACAGTGCACCAGAACCACAGCTGCAGGGCCGACACCTACCTGTCCACTGAAGACGGGGAGGAGAGAGGCACGAGGAATACCACAAGTGAGGAAACCACGTGTTGCATTTTATTTTTGCTCTTAAGTTCCAAGAGTGTTAACTCTTCAAAATCACCTTTCAGTGTGGTGTGTAACATCGTGAAACATTCAATACAGCTTCACTGGTCTTACGTGAACTAGTTTGATTATGAACATAACCATGACCTACGAACTAATCAGGTCACCCTGCTGGGCTTGGGCACAGATGAAGTGATGCAGGTCTCATACATACATACATACATTGTACAGGGAAGAAAAGCAGAAAATGTCATATTCTGTCAAAGTAAGTGAAAAATGCAATACAGATGTTTTTTAACCCTGTAGAATTGATTACCAGTACATACATTTCAGTAACATGTATACTAAATGTTATACATTTAAATAACATTGTTACATCAACATGTCTGACATGGTGTGTTTGGAGGGAGGTTCGGGGGAGGGGCACTGGGTTGGAGCAGATGCAGCATTGCATGCTGGGTAGAGAACACTGACCTGAGCTAATGCTTCATACCACCCCAGAAACCAACTTTACCCTATACTCCCACCAATACTCAAATTTGGCAAATCTTCAGTATTAATAATGCCTGGAAGACAATTGTAATCAGAAAACAGTCACACAGTAGCTCTAACTTGGAGTTAAGGTGTTAACAAAATAATGAAGACGTGTGAGTGTCTAGATCTCGTCTGAGAATGGAGCGGGCAGCTTCCATAACACCACCCGCCGATCAGAGTGACGGCAACTTAGTTCGGAGGGTCAGGAGTACTCAGCTCCCCGTTAAGGTCGGACTGTTCAGACTGAGTTCACACTGTGTCCCGGCAAGTTCAGACCAATGCATGCATGCTCACTCCAGCGAGGGCGACCCTGTGTGTGTGTGTGTGTGTGTGTGTGTGTGTTAGTACAGCTTGAGACCCATCTTCAGCTTGCTGAGGTCGCTGTGTGTCCACAGCGGTCCATCTGATCCGGTTCTGCTCACTATAGCACTGCTGTGGACACAGACAGAAGTGGCTTTAGACTTCACACTGCACAAAACCCACCACCCCCACCACTACCCAAAGCTGCTGTGATTGGCCACTGGTACCGATAACACCACCCCCACCACTACCCAAAGCTGCTGTGATTGGCCACTGGTACCGATAACACCACCCCCACCACTACCCAAAGCTGCTGTGATTGGCCACTGGTACCGATAACACCACCCCCACCACTACCCAAAGCTGCTGTGATTGGCCACTGCCACAGATAACCCCACACCAACCCCTACCCAAAGACGATGATTTCTAGCACTCCGTATCCAATCAGAATGCTTGTCATGACAATTTAGAGCACCTTACCCAGAATTCCAATGAGTTCCAAAGCTGCACCTCTCACCTTGTGTGGGCGTGGGGCTGAGAAATCTGGTCTAGCTCCACCTGCTGGTCAAAAACAGTCAGTGTAGAATACGTCTCCACCATTAGACACGAGGGGTCTTCTGTCTGGCCTGGAACCTTCCCCAGAGGGTACTGTTTCCAGGGGACCTTATCTGGGAGAGCACACATTGGTTGAATATGAACAAAGACTGCTCAGAACGAAGACTGAAACACTGAAGAACAGAAAATATGTACAAATTTAATTTCCTGGTATTTACACATTCTCTAGCGTTCAGCGCTAACTGCAGCGCTCAGGGCTAACTCGGGGCTAGCACACCACCACCACACTGCCATCCTGATGGATTATACTGCGCCCTGAACCCACGGTGTGTGAACTGAACCCGTGGCGCTTGTTTCTGATCAGTAATGGTCCTGAAAGTGAAGATGTTAACGACTTCCAGAATCCCAGAATCATGTGGGAGCTGTCCCCCACATGTGTGTGATACCTGTACACACGTGTGTGTGTGTGTGTGATACCTGTACACACGTGTGTGTGTGTGTGTGATACCTGTACACACGTGTGTGTGTGTGATACCTGTACACACGTGTGTGTGTGTGATACCTGTACACACGTGTGTTTGTGTTATACCTGTACACACGTGTGTGTGGTACCTGTACACAGGTGTGTGTTATACCTGTACACAGGTGTGTTTGTGTTATACCTGTACACAGGTGTGTTTGTGTTATATCTGTACACAGGTGTGTTTGTGTTATACCTGTACACAGGTGTGTTTGTGTTATACCTGTACACAGGTGTGTTTGTGTTATACCTGTACACACACTCCACGGTGAACCCCGTAATGCTGCTTGTTGTTCCTGGATCGTTTCTGCACTCAAATGCTCATGAATGTCCTGTGTGGGCGGGGCCTGTGCAAGTCCAGGGGCGTGTTTTGGCGAGTGGCCACGCCTGTTTTGTTCCAGTCGTTCATGAAGGCTCTCCACTGTGTATACAGGCTGGGAGGGGTCTGTGTTGCCAGGTGAACCGTCACCAAGGTTACTTTGCGTGTAGATGCTACAGAGATGAAGGAGGTTGTGTTGTGTGCCTGTGGGGAGGGGCTTATCCATGTCCGTCAAAATCCTGGAGGAACATAAAAAGGTGGAGTATTAAAATAAATAAATAATAACGGTCATGAACTTTGGAGTTTTTATGTGTGTGTGCACTGTTAAAGATCATATGAATTATATATATATATATATATAGTGGGTGTGTGTATATGTGTGTGTGTATGTATGTGTATATGTGTGTGTGTGTGTGTGTGTATGTATGTGTATATGTGTGTGTGTGTGTGTGTGTGTGTGTGTATGTATGTGAATAGGTGTGGGTGTGTGTGTATGTGTGTGTGTATGTATGTGTATAGGTGTGTGTATGTGTGTGTGTATGTATGTGTATAAGTGTGTGTATGTGTGTGTGTGTGTATGTGTATAGGTGTGTGTGTATAGGTGTGTGTGTGTCTGTATGTGTATAGGTGTGTGTGTGTGTGTGTGTGTATAGGTGTGAGTGTGTGTATAGGTGTGTGTGTATAGGTATGTGTGTGTGTATAGGTGTGTGTGTGTGTGTATAGGTGTGTGTGTATGTGTGTGTGTGTGTGTGTGTGTATGTGTATAGGTGTGTGTGTGTGTGTGTGTGTGTGTGTGTGTGTATAGGTGTGTGTGTGTATATAGGTGTGTGTGTGTGTGTGTGTGTATAGGTGTGTGTATGTGTGTGTGTGTGTATGTGTATAGGTGTGTGTATGTGTGTATGTGTGTGTGTGTGTATGTGTATAGGTGTGTGTGTGTGTATAGGTGTGTATATGTGTATAGGTGTGTATATGTGTATAGGTGTGTATATGTGTATAGGTGTGTGTGTGTGTGTGTATAGGTGTGTGTGTATGTGTATAGGTGTGTGTGTGTATGTATGTGTATAGGTGTGTGTGTATGTGTGTGTGTGTGTGTGTGTATGTATGTGTGTGTGTGTGTGTGTGTGTGTACACACTGTTGTAGCAGGAAGGGTGTAGCAGGACAGGGAGAGGTCAGACACGCAGAGAGCAGATCCTGACACGCCAACGGCACTCGAGAGACGAAGATCCTCTCCTTCATCATCTTCACCCTCTTGAGGGCTTTAGACTCACCTGTTACACACACACACACACACACACACACACACACACACACACACACACACATTTTAATCTGATGTTCAGCTCGTCATTCAGGCCTTTTTATTTTATTTAGTCAAAACCTACAACTGTTTAGTTATATAAAATGATTTTATTGTCATGTTCTTAACGTCTGCATACACACCCTTGACCTCACGCTCACACACCCTTGACCTCACGCTCACACCCTTGACCTCACGCTCACACACCCTTGACCTCACGCTCACACACCCTTGACCTCACGCTCACACACCCTTGACCTCACGCTCACTCCCTTGACCTCACGCTCTCACACCCTTGACCTCACACCCTTGACCTCACACCCTTGACCTCACACCCTTGACCTCACACCCTTGACCTCACGCTCACACTCCCTTGACCTCACGCTCACACACCCTTGATCTCATGCTCACACACCCTTGATCTCACACCCTTGATCTCACACCCTTGACCTCACACACCCTTGACCTCACACACCCTTGACCTCACACACCCTTGACCTCACACACCCTTGACCTCACACACCCTTGACCTCACACACCCTTGACCTCACGCTCACACATTCTTGACCTCACGCTCTCACACCCTTGACCTCACGCTCTCACACCCTTGACCTCACGCTCTCACACCCTTGACCTCACGCTCTCACACCCTTGATCTCACACCCTTGATCTCACACCCTTGATCTCACACCCTTGATCTCACACCCTTGATCTCACACTCACACCCTTCCCTACTTTTACTGTTGCAGTGTAGAAACTCTGAGATCCAGGCCGAAAGGTAGAACATGCGGTGATTGGTTGGCTCGTTAGAGAGCTCAGCGAATAGTCTTTCCAGGATGAGGTTTATAAACGAGGCGGAGCTCAGAACCCTCAACAAGGGTAACCAGAAACGAAGAAGCTCTCGTGGCAGATGAGGGCTTAAAAGATCAAGCAGTTCCTCTGTGGTGGTGGGAGAGAGAGAGAGGGAGAGAGAGGAAGAGAGAGAGGGGGGGAGTGAGAGAGAGAGAGAGAGAGAGAGAGAGAGAGAGAGAGAGAGAGAGAGTTACCATTGACATGAAGTTGTGAAACTGTGCACAAGACACTATAGGGTCATTTTGAATTTTTTAAGGCTATTTAAGGTTAATTCACCGTCACAAATATAGAAACGCAAGGTGAAAATGTTTGTGTAAATTAATGAATTATGGCACTTTATTGGAACGTAAAACCACCCAAACATTGTGAGAGGACATTTAGGGGAGAACACGGTGTAGTTCAATGTTGTTTGAAATATTTAGATGTTTTAATAATGTTTCTCAAATCCAGCAGGTTGGCTCTGAGTCTGAGTGAGTGAGTGAGTGAGTGAGTGAGTGAGTGAGTGAGTGAGTGAGTGAGTGAGTGAGTGAGTGAGTGAGTGAGTGAGTGTGTGTGTGTGTGTGTGTGTGTGTGTGTGTGTGTGTGTGTGTGTGTGTGTGTGTGTGTGTGTGTGTGTGTGTGTGTGTGTGTGTGTGTGTGTGTGTGTGTGTGTGTGTGTGTGTGTGTGTGCGCGTGTGCCTGCACCTGAGGGGTTAATGTCCAATGACTCCAGCTGCTCTGCTGTTGGTATTAGAAATCCATCATGCACCAAAACATCAATCAGAATATCTCTGTAAAACACACACACACACAAACATTAAACACCAGTATCAGTATATCTCCATCTTACACACACACCATTTCCATTGGGATATGGATTATAAAATATTTTACAATTATGAAATGTGATTATAGTATTTGTCTCATTACTGAATGAGAGTATTTATAGCTATATGACTACTGCAGTAAAACTGTGTTTATTTACTTCATGATGTTGATTACAGTATGTCAGTATTACTGTTTATTATTCTAGACTTTCCGTGACCCATACATGCTTATATAATTATTCGTGAGATGGATTTGAGTTCCACTGTCTCATGGACGTCTCACAGATGCACACACACAGACGTCTCGCACACACACACACACACACGTGCACACACACTCACCCAGACTCCGAGCCAAACTGCTGGATTTGTGTGAGTATCCAGCCAATACCGGTGCTGGTGTTGTTCTCTGAGCTCTGCGGACGCCAGACCTCCCCAACCTATAAACATGAATGTAAACAGAACTCCTTCAGTACAGGGCTGCTTACACTCCTCACATGACATTACAACTAGTGCCATTCACTACTCCTACAAACATTATTAAAACATCTAAATATTTCAAACAACATTGAACTACACCGTGTTCTCCCCTAAATGTCCTCTCACAATGTTTGGGTGGTTTTACGTTCCAATAAAGTGCCATAATTCATTAATTTACACAAACATTTTCCAAACCATCACAGGCACTTTCTGTAGTTTGTTTAATGAGCTGTGGTCTGATTGGCTGCCCTATATTTTGCCCGTCAGCCTGAGAACTGCAATGTAAGTGGGCGGGGCTAAATTGCTATAGGCTGAATAGGCACAGATATGCAAATGTGTTCGTTAAGATTCTATATATGGACTACAGGAACTGGGGCAGTGATTGGTGCAGAACTTTAACAATATTTACATATTACCGCAAAATTATTTAGATCAGAAAAGCTTGGAAAACACAGAACACACACACCCAGAAACTCCTACACACACACACACACACACACACACACACACAGACCTCACAAAACACACGCAGATAAAACGACTGTTCCACTGCGTCACCCCGGTTCTGTTTTCAGTGTCCCTGTTGCCTAGGCAACGCGTCACCCTCCCACTGGTTGCCCCCCCCACTGGAGTGCACACGTAGAAGGGGGTGGGGTGAGAGTGCACGGAGAGTGAAGGGGAGTGTGTGTGGGGGAGGATCAGACATGACGACCACGGAAACACAGCACGGACCCACACGGTGACCAGCGAGGCCCCTCCTCGTGTCCGACCTGCACACGGTGGCGTTAGGAAGAGCTGAACACAGGAAGAGCTGAACACAGGAAGAGCTGAACACAGGAAGAGCTGAACACAGGAAGAGCTGAACACAGCAGGACAAGCTGCTTCCTGCACGTCTACATCTCACAGATGTGCACCCACGTCTAACACACCGTTTGGGAGGGAACTGATCTCTGGAGGCTGGGACACACACACACATACACACGCGCGCACACACACACATATATACACACACGCGCGCACACACACACACACTCACACACACACACACACACTGCCCTCTAGTGGACAGATGTGGAGCGTCTGTGTTCCAACAACAGAATATTCAGAGAAATGAATGCAGGTTTTTCACTGTTTCCTTGTTAAACTGCACAGAACAGAAAGTTACGGTATGTTTTGTTATTCTAATTCCACATCACACCCCTGTGGGTAAATCCATGAGCACCCAGGACCCTGGACATACGGGTGTGTGTAGTGCCACGCTGAAGACGGCCGGGCCACCACGGAGCCTGTCTGTGGTTTACTGCGCTGAGACGCCTCGGATCAGCTCTGGTCTGTAGAGATGCACACGGTTCAGCGCCCCAGAGTGCTTCATCACGACCGGCTCCTCGTGCATCTAACACACCGGGCGAATGACGTGGTGACACGACGTGACTCAACTCAGCAGCAGCACAGACAAACGACTCCGGCTCTGTGCATCTCAGACGTGGGTGGGGACGAGTGTACGCTCGCGAGCTCACTCCAGACACACCCACTCTTCTACAACACTGCACCGCTCACTCACACTCACGTGAGAATCAGAACTTCCTGATCACAAAACACCAAAACCCTCAATCTAATCTAATCTAATCTAATCTAATCTGCCTCACAAAGACCTGGATGTGTCCACAGGGATTCTGGCTGGAGCCCTGAATGCCTGAAACGTGTGTTTCAAGTATCATAAAGCAAATATGGAGACAAAACCAACTCATACATCAGCACAGATGTGCAGTTACGTGGTTGGTGTGAGCAACCTGAACTCCCCCGCCCTATGAAATGTTTGAGCCAACTTGTCAGGGTTGTAAAATAAACAGGTTGGTGCTTGTGTGTGTGCCGCATGTGTGTGTGGGTGTCATGCATGGGCATTGTGTTTGAGTGGGGGTCACGCGTGTGGTTTGTGTGGGTGTGTGTGTGTGTTTGTCTGGTTTATACCTGAAACTGTTCTTGTTCGTAGGAGATGAGAAGTTCTCTGGCTCTCTCTGCAGAGAAAGAGAGAGGCATGAATCAGCACTGGACATGGACACGCCCCCATGACGACCCAGACACGCCCCCATGACGACCCAGACACGCCCCCATGACGACCCAGACACGCCCCCATGACGACCCAGACTAAATGCTTGTGGCTTGCAGACAGAACATCCAGCGTGTTAAACGTCTCCACCCCACTGTTTACTTCTGACGCCTTCTGTTTACTAGTGGCAGCTGCTGGATCAGGAAGAACGTGCAGGTGGAGGAACCACCTCTCAGATTCTCCATCTTCATGTGGAGGAACCACCTCTCAGATTCTCCATCTTCATGTGGAGGAACCACCTCTCAGATTCTCCATCTTCATGTGGAGGAACCATCTCTCAGATTCTCCATCTTCATGTGGAGGAACCATCTCTCAGATTCTCCATCTTCATGTGGAGGAACCATCTCTCAGATTCTCCATCTTCATGTGGAGGAACCATCTCTCAGATTCTCCATCTTCATGTGGAGGAACCATCTCTCAGATTCTCCATCTTCATGTGGAGGAACCATCTCTCAGATTCTCCATCTTCAGGGTCCATTGAGACTCCCGTTACACAGGTGAAGGGACACAGGTGTTCAGAGCCACCATACTCACTGTGTAGCTCTCTCTCCCTCTCTCTCTCCCTCGCTCTCTCCCTCTGTCGGGTCAAAACGTCTGCTTGATTTTTGTCTTTCTCCTCTTCATCCTCCTCTTCCTCAGATGAAGAGTTCCAGTCTTCTATGAGCTGGCTGTTAAGCTGTCGGGACCAGTATTCCTGCTGGAGCCATTTCAACACAAACTCACACCCTACACAGACACACACACACACACACACAGATTAGTAACCAGTATTCCTGCTGGAGCCATTTCAACACAAACTCACACCCTACACACACACACACACACACACACCCTACACACACACACACCCTACACACACACCCTACACACACACACACCCTACACACCCTACACACACACCCACACCCTACACACACACCCACACACCCTACACACACACCATACACACACACACCCTACACACACACCCTACACACACACCCTACACACACAAACACACACACCCTACACACACACCATACACACACACCCACACACCCTACACACACACACCCTACACACACACACCCTACACACACACACCCTACACACACACCCTACACACACACACCCTACACACACACACCCTACACACACACACCCTACACACACACACCCTACACACACACACCCTACACACACACCCTACACACACACACCCTACACACACACCCTACACACACACACACCCTACACACACACACACACACACCCTAGGTGCTGCTCACCTTTGCGGCACCATCTGAGGGGGGGAAGTCTACGGTGTGTGATGTCATGCCGCAGGTTCACAATCCACTCTGGAATGTTTAACTATGAGAGACAGACAGGATACATCACAGAGAGACAGACAGGATACATCACAGAGAGGCAGACAGGATACATCACAGAGAGACAGACAGGATACATCACAGAGAGACAGACAGGATACATCACAGAGAGACAGACAGGATACATCACAGAGAGACAGACAGGATACATCACAGAGAGGCAGACAGGAGACATCCACAGCATCGTACAGGAACCTGTCTAACATGCATGTTTTGCAAGATGTATTTTCTATGCTTATAGGGCTGTGAGTGCGGGAGGTTGTGTGGTCGAGTGTGTATGTGTGTGTGGTTGAGTGTGTGTAGTGTGCGGGAGGGTGTGTGGTCGAGTGTGTGTAGTGTGTGGTCGACTGTGTGAGTGTGTGGTTGAGTGTGTGAGAGGGTGTGTGGTCGAGTGTGTATGTGTGTGTGGTTGAGTGTGTGTAGTGTGCGGGAGGGTGTGTGGTCGAGTGTGTGAGTGTGTGTTCGAGTGTGTGGTTGAGTGTGTGTAGTGTGTGGGAGGGTGTGTGGTCGAGTGTGTGTAGTGTGTGGGAGGGTGTGTGGTCGAGTGCGTGAGTGTGTGGTTGAGTGTGCGAGAGGGTGTGTGGTTGAGTGTGTATGTGTGTGTGGTCGAGTGTGTGAGGTCTAGTTTGTGTGTGGACACTCACACTACTGGCCAGGTGACGCAGAGGTCTGGCCACTCGTCCCTGCTGCCGCTCCAAGATGAGATTGACAAACCTGCATGAGCACACACACACACACACACACACACACACACACAGAGGTTACACACACACACAGGTTATACACACGCACGTTATACACACACACACCCATCTCTCTCTCTCTCTCTCTCTCTCTCACACACACACACACACATACACGTTATACATACACCCATCACACACACACACAGGTTACACACACACACACACACACACACACACACACACACACACACACACAGGTTATACACACATACACACACACACACCCATCACACACAGGTTACACACACACACACACAGGTTACACACACACAGTTATACACACATACACACACCAATCACACACACGCAGGTTATACACACATACACACACACCCATCACACACACGCAGGTTATACACACATACACACACGCACACACACACCCATCACACACGCAGGTTATACACACATACACACACACCCATCACACACACACACACACCTGGTAAGCGCCATGCCGTAGAGCAGCACCAGATCGCCCCCCTCCACCTTCCCGGTGTTGTCCAGCACCTGACACCGGAC
Organism: Brachyhypopomus gauderio; assembly: GCF_052324685.1. Taxonomy (NCBI): domain Eukaryota; kingdom Metazoa; phylum Chordata; class Actinopteri; order Gymnotiformes; family Hypopomidae; genus Brachyhypopomus; species Brachyhypopomus gauderio. Next base: position 2,395,843 of record NW_027506878.1, on the reverse strand, counting down.
CAGGTTAGCTGTGCTCTCCACCGCCACCGGGGTCTTGTGACCGAACCTGCGGCCGAACCGGTCAGACAGCGCGGGGTCAGTCAGACACACACACACACACACACGCACACACACGCACACACACGCACACACACGCACACACCTCCACCCACTGACGGGGGTGCGGGGAGCTGCTCACCTGGCCCGCCAGGCGGAGACGCGGTGCAGGGCGTGGTTCTGGAGGGCGGGGTCTCGCGAGTACAGGTGCTCCAGTACCTGGTCCCACTCCCCTTTGTTCATCCACGCCACCACGTGGCGCGTCTTCCTCGCGCTCTTCTTCTTCATCTCAAACACGCGTGTTCCCTGGAGGTGGTGTGGGTGGTGCAGCTGTCGGGTCCAGCCGCGAGACGCGAGGAGAACCGGGCCGGTATTCACGAGGAACCCGACACACAAGCGAGGACGTTAAACGGGCTCCACGTCCGGTTGCGCGGTGTGTTTGCGTTAAACCGTCCCCGGGAAAACACGACCGATAACGATAGTTCCGCCTGTACTACCTCCAAACGATGACCCACTACGGTTCTGACCTTTAAACGGATTATTAGAGTTGTTCAACAACATAAAGTCCGATTATTAACATCACTCCTAAACATAAACACAGTATTGTGTCCGATTACAGTACTCAGGGAGTTATTAGCGGTCTCCTGAAGACGTCCCTGGTTAACACTCAATCAGATTTAAGATATGAATCAGACTTATATAAAACTTCACACTCAGATTTAAATCAGTTTAAACTGTATGTGGGGTATTTATCTCTAGTATTTCCGTGCTGAGCGCCTCCGTTACGCGACTCGGGGCTGTAATCTCTCCGGGGGAACGTGTTGAGTGAACACCGCCCTCATGTTGCACAGGCGTGTGATGAAGACGCCTCACGTGTGCTGGCCGAACATGTTCACGTGTGGGAGTGCAGTGAATACTAGAAGTGTCTTCAACTAAGGATTTTCATAGTCGAATCTGATTCGTCAGATTTTCCCTTTAGTCGACTAATAGTCAAATCTGGTTTTTTTTAATCTAGAGCACCTTAAACGGGATCCCGTTCTCATTGAGGACTTTTTTCCACTTTAAAGTAAAAACCTAAAACACTCAGATAAATGAATAAACATGGTAGGTTGGCTTATTCAGCTTTTATTTATTTATTTATTTATTCACTTATTTATTTTTTTATGAAACGTTAGAGAACATTAACAAAAAAAGTCACAGTCAGTGCGCAGTGCGCATATCAAACTGTCAGACAGGCACTGTGCAAAATGTCAAAAATATTTAAAATAAAACATGCCTGCCTGAAAAAAAAATAATGGCACACAAAAAAATATATATAAGGAAAGGTTCAAATAACGGGGTTTAAAAAGCAAACAACAACAAAAAATGTTTATAGGCCTACTTTTTTTTCTTTTGGTTTATACTTTTTTTTTTAATTGACAATATTCAAATACAATACAAGTATACAAGCATGAGAACAAACGACCAGGGGTGTTAATTAAACAAAAACATGCAAATAAGTACATATAGAAATTATGTCCGATATTGATTTCACATATAGAGGTCCTTTGAGCCTTTTCATTCGTAGAGTCTGATATTGATTTCACATATAATTCCACATCTTTGATAAAGTGAGGAAAACATGGTGTTTTATTAGCAAATTTGCATTTATGAATATAAAATTTAGCAAAAAGAATAAGCAAATGTATTATAAAAAACACTTTGCATCCTTTCTGGGGAATCTATAGAAGCAAAAAATGTTTATAGACCTACTTGCCGAGACGCACCGCGACGAGACAACACGACTGAAACGACAAACGGCTGTTTTATTTCACCTTACCCGTTTTAAATGGTATGCCATGTTGGTTGTTGTCGTGTGAAATGAAAGACGTTGATTACATAACTTGCACTTTACTTTGTTTGATTCATCTTTATCTTTTTCAAAATACTCCCACACTTTTGAAGTTTTTTTTAGTAGACATTATAATCTCAGCAGATGCTGACTATCCTGTAGCGCGTTCAGCTCCGCTCATTTGGATTGTGCAACTGCAGGGTGTGATTTATTAATGTGTAGTAAGGAAGATGCCTATTGTTAATGCGCACACATAATTTAAAAATATTTATTAACAGAAATTAGATGATTTTATTTGACAAAAGGCTATATATAACGAAAACAAAGACATTTCATGTAACAACTAATTCTTAGCAGCATCCTTGGGCACCCCCATGCAGTTAGAATGGTACATTCGACTATGACGTCCATAGTCAATTAGGGGGTATACTCGACTATAGTCGAATCAGCAACTATTGCAGGTCACACCTAGTGAATACACACTTGTACTGTAGCACGGACGGGTTCAAATCACGAAACAACCCGTTTCTTATAATCACTTTCCAGGACAAGACGTCTGCGCACCCCAACCCCCCCAAATCCCCCACCCACATCCACCCCCATACCCCCACATCCACCCCCACCCCCCAGGATCTATACATGAACACTTTGTTTCCATTGTGTACTTTTGCTCTACTTTGGCTAAATAAAGACACGCTCTCTTTCTACAGGGCGTCTGTCTCCGCCCGAGTTGGCCGTTTGCCCCACATTCGGGGGGTAACATTCCGTCCACCGTGGACCGGTTCGGGATATCCCTCCTCGTGCACTCAGCGCAAAGGAATCCAGACGCGCCGCTCGCGTCCAGTCACCCTGTTCTGGCTGGAAGTATAACGGGTTATTTGTGCGTCCGGGCGGGGTCGGTCCACCGCTCCGCGCCTCCGTCAGTCTGGGTGTGGTTTCAAAACTCAGTTCCGTTAGCAGGAAACTGACTCCGGGACCTCCACCATCACCACCACCTCCACCACTGCAGCTCGGCGGCGACGCAGGCAGCGACTACAGTGAAACTTTTGACCCAGATCGCAGGAGAACTTGTGAAGCCGCTCTCTGCGCGCGCGCACCGGCGGACGGGACAGAGTTCGAAACCTGATTGTAGAACCTCGGAACCTGATTCTAGAACCTCGCCGCATCCGAACAGTTTGGTCACGTCAGTGAGGATCTCCGTTAAAAAGACAAAATGCCGAAAACGGTGAGTGAATGTTAAAGTACAGAACTTTTCCTACTTGTTTTGGCGACCCAGGAAGAGTGACTAACACCAGTGTTGGTGAGCGCGCGGCATTTTGTAGTCCAACTAGGCAGCGCCGCGGGAGTGCGGGCGTGCGGGCGGGCGGGCGGCGCGTTTGGGCTGCAGTTGGGCATTTTGTTGCCCACCGATTTGCCCGGTGCGCGGCAGTGTGTGTGGTTCCGTACGGTTGAATCTCGGTCTGGTTTGTGAAGTGGAGGCCGTGAGGGGAAGCGCTCGCGACCTGTTGCGTTATGAGGGGAACCTCTTAGTTAGTAGGTGTGTGTGAACCCGTTCATGTTTAATTGTGTTTAACACGTCTAGAAAGTGTGTTTGTGTTGAGCGGTAGGCCCGGACGGTGTGAGGTGGACCCACACTGTTGTGTTTAACGGAGATAAACCGTTACTCGGTGACACCCCAGAACCCCCCCCCCCCCCCCCCCCCCCCCCCCCGACTTCATGGGCTTTCAATCAAAGTCAGACACACAAACACGTTGTTTGGAGACAGTCCTATCGCCCCGGTCCTGGTTCTGGCCCGGTTAGTCACCGGACAATGACATGGCATTTCCGTTAGAATTAGTTTGATATAACGGAACCGGAGCGGCGGCGCGTGCACGGGGCGCGCTCCCGTCACTAGAGGAGGGCGGAAGGAACTTATGGCGCAATCTTAGACAATTTTCCATTCAAAAGGCGTGGCGGCCCACTGAAATAGCCCAGTCCGGCCCACTGAAATAGCCCAGTCCAGCACCCTGGAGCCGCTCACCTCTAAAAATAAAAACGAAAAAGAGAGAATTCGGTGTGGCGGGTTTCTCAAAGACTGAATTACACGGTCTTTTAGTGAGTTTCGGTTCAGTATCACCGTGAAAATTGGTCCGTTTTAAGCTGTTAGTTTTTATTTAGGTGTTTTTATTTCCTTTTTATTTGGCGTCCTGTTCAAATGTGTTTTTCTGGCTCGGCTGTTTGCTGGCGAGACAATTCCGTTGTGATTCTTGTGGTTCTTCGAGTAGTTCAGTGTAGACAACACAGTGTCGTTTCCGGTTCTTATCTTGTCCTCCTGGCCCAAACACATTCACACAGGCGCTTAGCATCGCTACTGCACAACCTCGTCCATCTCCAAATCATTTTGGACATTTTGGCATTTTACATTTTACTTTACATTTTACATTTATGTCAGGCTGCGTTCAGTGTGTTTGAGCCTAGTGGAGGTTATTCTGGAGTGTGCCGCGTGGGGGCGCTGTTTGGCGGGATGGGCCCCTCGCCTATTCAGGGGGTCGAGGGCATCTGGCCAACTTCACACGCACACACACACACACACACACACACTAAGGGGTTTTTTGGCGAGTATTTGCCCGGGTAGGTCATTTGTAGATTGTAGATTAGGTCACCGTTTGCAGTGTGTGTATAGAGAGAGACACAGACAGACAGAGAGAGACAGAGAGGAAGAGATTATTTAGCAAGAATGAGATTCTGCTTTGTCGTGTGAAAACAAAATAATTTCAAGTTCACTGCAGGTTGACCTTGACGTTTCTGATAGGCTGTTGGGCACAGGGTTAGATTTATAATGATTTTTCTTCTCTAGAGTTCTGTTCAGACCCCTGTTTGGCAGTTTATGGGAGAGTGGACAGGGCCTCAGACAGGAGGACATTGTCCCTGGGTGTCTCCCCCCAGGCTCAGACAGGAGGACATGTCCCTGGGTGTCTCCCCCCAGCCTCAGACAGGAGGACATGTCCCTGGGTGTCTCCCCCCAGCCTCAGACAGGAGGACATGTCCCTGGGTGTCTCCCCCCAGCCTCAGACAGGAGGACATGTCACTGGGTGTCCCCCCAGGCTCAGACAGGAGGACATTGTCACTGGGTGTCCCCCCAGGCTCAGACAGGAGGACATTGTCCCTGGGTGTCTCCCCCCAGGCTCAGACAGGAGGACATGTCCCTGGGTGTCTCCCCCCAGGCTTGGGCGTGTTCAGTACCAAGGTTGCCCTCCTGCCTGTGCTGAGGGTCAAAGACAAAAATCTCACACTCGTATGCTAAAATGTGTATTTGTGTGTGATCAATTATGCTCACATGTGTAAAAGTTTACGTTGTTGTGTTTAAATGTGTGCACAAGGGTCCCCAGTGCTGAGTACTTGTCTAAGAAAAGTGTACTGAGTGAGATTCTTACAGTGACTCAAGGTTTCTGTGCTTACATCACTTCCTGTACTGTTTCCTGTTCTGGGCTAGCTGGTTTGACGCTGCCACACACTACCTTATTTGGAGTTGGAGAAAGCAGCCACACTCACACACGCTGCACTTGATAGTTATGTATTCATCTGTAGAACGTCTACCCAAACTCTTCCTGTGCCACAGCGACTGTAGTAAACACTCCCCCTCTCTCTCTCTCTCTCTCTCTCTCTCTCTCTCTCCCCCTCTCTTCACCCAGAGACCCACATACACTTCTTCACCCATGAAATGAGACAGTAGAGCGTGCCAGTAAATGATGTTACACTCTCGGTTGTTTCTGTGCACTGCTGTTTAATATATCAGACTGGTTGAGACTTGTGCTGGACCCAGACTCGTTGTGCTGGACCCAGACTCGTTGTGTTGCACCCAGACTCGTTGTGTTGCACCCAGACTCGTTGTGCTGGACAGAGGTTGTGTTGTGGTGACCGGGACAACATATCCACACTGAAACTTGAAATCATGTTTCTAATCGTAGGTTATATAATGGGCTTAGTATGGAGGATGAAGGTCTTCCTGTCCTGGAGTCTAGAACCCAGCAGCCCCACCACAGCAGTCTAGAACCCAGAATGGTGAAACTCTGATCCCCAGAAGGGAACAAAGAAATGGGATATACCATACATTCTGTTGTGTGGATTAAACACACACACACACACACACACACACACACACACACACACACACACACACACACACACACACACACAGGCAGATTAACAGTCTTTAATAAAGCCAAGCTGTAGGTGGTTGGGAGAAAGTTCTGGAGTATGCTGGACTGTTCAGATCTGGATAGACAAGCAGTTCTCTGTTTTAATGGTCACCTTCCCAAAATCTGAAATGTGAGTTCAGTCGTGTGTGTGTGTGTGTTTAGTTTGTTTGTAAATTTCACTGCTACTGGAAGAGTGTTTGTACATCATGGGATGTGTTTACAGGAAAGGTAGTGTTTATTTGATGGAGTGTTTATTTCATAGACTACAGTGTTTATTTGATAGCTGCATTATAAATGTATGCATGTTTATTACTGTATTAGTAGGAAAACTATAGAAAAAAGTAGGAAAGTAGATTTGAGGGATTCAGGTTACCGTAAAACACAAAACGTGAGAGTTTTGGTCAGGTCGGGTTTGGATAGGCAGCCCCAGAAAACACGAGGCACTTTTGTGAGGCAGCACAGTGATTAGATCAGACAGGCGAGATCTCGACGTGAGGAGATCAGACGGGCGAGATCTCGACGTGAGGAGATCAGACGGGCGAGATCTCGACGTGAGGAGATCAGACGGGCGAGATCTCGACGTGAGGAGATCAGACGGGCGAGATCTCGACGTGAGGAGAGCTGCTCAGCTGATGAAATAGTTTGAATTGTTTTGAGATTAACACCAAGGTGTGTGTTGTAGCAGTTTATATGACCTGTAGGATTCCTTGTGTTTGCGTGTCTGTGTGTGTTGGGATGGATGAAGTCACAGTTAATGTACTAAGAATAGTAACAGAATCTCTATTGGGTTTATAGTTATGACCACGCCCAAGACACACCCACATCCCCTTTCTAACAGATGTACACATTCTGAGAGAGAGAGAGAGTAAGAGAGAGAGAGATAGACAGACAGACAGACATAGAGACCTGCCCACCCACATACCCTTACAATGTGAGAGATTGTGTGTGAGATTGTGTGAGAGTGTGTGTGTGTGTGTTTTGGTTTGAGAGTGTGTGTTAGTGACAGAGAACCACATACACTTACGAAGCAGAAATATTCACTATTAACTTTACAAATGTATTATATCCTGAGCTCTGCACATATCAGAATGGATATGGAAGAGAGGGAGAGAGGAAGAGAAATGGAGAGAAAGAGAGGGGGAGAAACGAAGAAAAAGAAAAGAAACAGAAAGAAGGAGAGAAAGGAAGAAATGGAAAGAAGGATAGGGAGAAATGGAAAGAAGGGGAGGGAGGGAGAGAAAGAAAAGGAGGGAGAGTGGGAGAAACAGAAAGTAGGAGAGAGAAGGAGAAATGGAGAGAAGGGGAGAAATAGAGAGAAAGAGATGGAGGGAGAGAGGGAGAAACAGAAAGAAATGGAGGGAGAGAGGGAGAAACAGAGAAAGAGAGATGGAGGGAGAGAGGGAGAAACAGAGAAAGAGAGATGGAGGGAGAGAGGGAGTGAAAGGAGGCTCAGATCTTGAGTATTTTTTTCTTGTTCTTGCCCTCTTCCAGGTTGCTGATGTAATCCTGTGAAACTTCTGAGACACACACACACACACACACACACACACACACACACACACACACACACACACACACATACACACGCACACACACACATACACACACACACACACACAAACGCACACACACACACACACACACTCATACTCAGTCCGTCTGTGTGTTCTCTCTCTCTCTCTCTCTCTCTCTTTCCATGCTCTCTAATATTATCATGACATTTAATAGGAAACAAAAATACTTAATTGTGGTGTGTGTGTGTGTGTGTGTGTGTGTGTGTGTGTTTGTCACTCCCCACATTCACTTTGAAAGAAAGGCAACAGGAGCTTGGGATGGTAACCCTGGTAACCAGCCTTCCAGCTGTTAGATAAAGCAGGACATTGTAGTCCAACAGTTCATGTAGTTCTGTACACACACACAAATACACACACACACACACAAAACACACACACACAAACACACACATGCACATAAACACACTTGTACACACACACACACACTCTCACACTCACCACACACTCGCTGCTCTCTGCTCAGCGTCGTACCTGCCCGTCTCTAGCCTGGCTGTGGACACTAAGCTGGTACTTGGTCAGGAGTCTCTGCTGTGGGTCTTTGACAGCCAGAAGATACGGCTCCTGTCTGTATTCTGTTTGTATCACAGGGGTGGGGTTGGTTCTCCTAGTGTTCTAGATAGCTATTCCTGGGGTTGGTTCTCCTAGTGTTCTAGATAGCTGTCCCTGGGTTTGGTGCTCCCAGTGTTCTAGGTAGCGGTTCCTGGGTTTGGTGCTCCTAGTGTTCTAGATAGCGGTTCCTGGTTTTGGTTCTCCTAGTTTTCTAGATAGCTATTCCTGGGGTTGGTTCTCCCAGTGTTCTAGATAGCTGTCCCTGGGTTTGGTGCTACCAGTGTTCTAGATAGCGGTTCCTGGGTTTGGTGCTCCTAGTGTTCTAGATAGCGGTTCCTGGGTTTGGTGCTCCCAGTGTTCTAGATAGCTGTTCCTGGGTTTGGTTCTCCTAGTGTTCTAGATAGCTGTTCTTGCTGCGTGTAACAGTCCTGTGTATACACACACGCACTTACATATACTCACCGGCCACTTTATTAGGTACACCTTGCTAGTACCTGGTTGGACCCCCTTTTGCCTTCAGAACTTCCTTAATCCTTCATGGCACAGATTCAACAAGGTACTGGACACATTCCTCAGAGAGTCTGGTCCATATTGATATGATAGCATCACACAGTTGCTGCAGATTTGTCAGCTGTACATCCATGATGTGAATCTCCCGTTCCACCACATCCCAAAGGTGATCTATTGGACTGAGATCTGGTGACTGTGGAGGCCATTGGAGTACAGTGAACTCATTGTCGTGTTCAAGAAACCAGTCTGAGATCATTCGAACTTTATGACATGGTGTGTTGTCCTGCTCATCAAGTAGTCATCAAAAGATGGGTACACTGGTCATAAAGGGATGGACATGGTCAGCAACAATACTCAGGTAGACTGTGGCATTGACACAGTGTGTGCCAGGAAAATATCCCCACACCATTACACCACCAACCTGAACCGTTGATACAAGGCAGGATGGATCCATGCTTTCATGTTGTTGACGCCAGATTCTGACCATACTATCCGAACGTCTCAGCAGAAATAGACTAGAATAGACTCATCAGGCCAGGCAACGTTTTTCCAATCTTCTATTGTCCAGTTTTGGTGAGCCTGTGTGAATTGTAGCCTCAGTTTCCTGTTCTTAGCTGACAGGAGTGGCACCTGTGTGGTCTTCTGCTGCTGTAGCCCATCCACCTCAAGGTTCGATGTGTTGTGTGTTCAGAGATGATCTTCTGCATGACTCAGTTGTAACGGTTGTATTTGAGTTACTGTTGCTGTTCTATCAGCTCAAATCAGTCTGGCCATTCTCCTCTGATCTCTGGCATCAACAAGGCATTTGCGCACACAGATCTTCTGCTCACTGAATATTTTCTCTTTTTCAGACTATTCTCTGTAAACCCTGGAGATGGTTGTGCGTGAAAATCCCAGTAGAGCAGCAGTTTATGAAACACTCAGACCAGCCCGTCTGGCACCAACAACCATGTCACGTTCAAAGTCACTTAAATCACCTTTCTTCCCCATTCTGATGCTCAGTTTGAACTGCAGCAGATTGTATTGGCCATGGCTACATGCCTAAATGCAGAGTTGCTCCCATGTGATTGGCTGATTTGACATTTGCGTTAATAAGCAGTTGGACAGGTGTACCTAATAAAGTGGCCGGTGAGTGTATAGTAGTGTAGTGTAGAGTGACAGTGTAGTTTAGTGTGACAGTATAGTGCAGGTGTAATGGTGTAGTGTAGGTGTAAAAGTGTAGTGTGAGAGTGTAGTTCAGATGTGAGAGTGTAGTGTGACTAGTGTCACACTGTAGTGAAGGTGTGACAGTGTAGGTGTAACGGTGTAGTGTAGAGTGACAGTGTAATCTAGTGTGACTGTGTAGTGTAGGTGTAATGGTGTAGTGTAGAGTGACAGTGTAGTGTGACAGTGTAGTGCAGGTGTAATGGTGTAGTGTAGGTGTAATGGTGTAGTATAGAGTGACAGTGTAGTGTAGGTGTAATGGTGTAGTGTAGTGTGACGGTGTAGTGCAGGTGTAATGGTGTAGTGTAGTGTGACGGTGTAGTGCAGGTGTAATGGTGTAGTGTAGTGACGGTGTAGTGCAGGTGTAATGGTGTAGTGTAGTGACGGTGTAGTGCAGGTGTAATGGTGTAGTGTAGTGACGGTGTAGTGCAGGTGTAATGGTGTAGTGTAGTGACAGTGTAGTGCAGGTGTAATGGTGTAGTGATGGTGTAGTGCAGGTGTAATGGTGTAGTGTAGTGACAGTGTAGTGCAGGTGTAATAGTGTAGTGTGACAGTGTAGTGCAGGTGTAATGGTGTAGTGTAGTGTGACGGTGTAGTGCAGGTGTAATGGTGTAGTGTGACGGTGTAGTGCAGGTGTAATGGTGTAGTGACGGTGTAGTGCAGGTGTAATGGTGTAGTGACGGTGTAGTGCAGGTGTAATGGTGTAATGTAGTGTGACGGTGTAGTGCAGGTGTAATGGTGTAGTGACAGTGTAGTGCAGGTGTAATGGTGTAGTGTAGTGACAGTGTAGTGCAGGTGTAATAGTGTAGTGTAGTGTGACAGTGTAGTGCAGGTGTAATGGTGTAGTGTAGTGTGACGGTGTAGCATAGAGTGACTGTGTAGTGCAGGCTGGATTCTGCCCAGAGCTGCAAGGAATCCTCAGGAATCCAGATAAAGCAGAAGACAGGAAATGCCATACGATTTCACGCCAAAATGTGACCCACTTCCTGTCCTGGCCGTCGGGGGTGGGTTGTGGGCTTCCACCGTACACTGTGATGGTTTGCGTGATTTATTTTGCTATAGCCATTTTACGTCTGCGTTAAGAAGCATCACCAAGTTCAGACTCTTCCCCTGCGTGCGGACAGGCTGAGTGGCTGTACAGAGTTACCATGGGTTATAACGGTTACCATGAGTTACCAGAGCCGATCTAGAGCTCTGAGGTCTGCCGTAGCTCCAGACAAGCTAGCAGAGAGTGGCTAGGGCCATCTCCCTGGCAACCAGAGGATGTGGTCATTGTTTTTAATAGTGTGTGTTTGGGGGTGGGGGAGTGAGAGGGTGAAAGAAAGAGAGAGATTAAGTGTGTGTGTGTGTGTTGGGGGGATCTTTCCAGTTTTCCTTCACTGTTTCCTTTCATTGTTATTATCTTACCCAGAATTCCAGAGCGTGATCAATCATGTTAGCATAGCATGCCTCCTCTAAGGGAGTGTACCAGGCGCACGCGCACACACACACACACACACACACACACACACACACACACACACACACACACACACACACACACAATAATCGTCTCTTTATAATAACTGAAAAGGTTTGGTTTAGTTAAAAACCAGGTGAAAAAGTGATCAAACTGGGTCTTTGTGTGTTTGGTAAGTTTAACTGGTGTGTGCTCCATGTGTTTGGTAAAGTTCTGCTGTGTTGATGCTGACCACCAGACATTTTCACAGCTTGTGTGTTTATATGTTCCTTGATTTGCTTATTGTTTCAAAGTTTGTTTACATTGTTTGTTTGTTTGTGTTGACAGATCAGTGTACGTGTCACCACAATGGATGCTGAGCTGGAATTCGCCATTCTACCCAACACCACTGGCAAACAGCTCTTTGACCAGGTGTGTGTGTGTGTGTGTGTGTGTGTGTGTGTGTGTGTGTGTGTGTGTGTGTGTGTGTGTGTTCACTGTACTCATTGTTCACTGTCATATGGATGGAGGAAGACACTCACCATTGTCAGCAAGCTCAAACCCACTAAAAATTCACAATTGGCTAGAGTCACTGTGATTGACAGGGGCTCCAGGAGACGGGGTGGAGCTAAACTCTGCAGGGCGGTAGACCTCCAGGAGAGGGGGTGGAGCTAAACTCTGCAGGGTGGTAGATCTCCAGCAGAGGGGGTGGAGCTAAACTCTGCAGGGCGGTAGATATCCAGCAGAGGGGGTGGAGCTAAACTCTTTAATGTCAGTGAGGGTCGATGGAATTTTTCCGCCAGATGAACTACAGTAACTTGGGTTGTGGGTGTAGACTCGCACGTCTCCATGGAGATGATGGAAAGTCCCAGAATGACCACTGATGGTCTCTTTGTCATAAACTGGAAATGTTGTTTGAACGGAAGTCTTCTTCTCCTTTCTCTCTCTCTCTCTCTTTCTCCCCATTTGTTTCATTCTCATTCTGATACAACAGAGAAAGTGATGAAAAGTTATATTGAGAGAGAGAGAGAGAGAGAATCAAAGATGGAGAGATAGAGAGACAATGGGTTTGAGGGAGAGAGAGAGGGAGAGTGACTTTTTCACGTCTTTTTTTTTTTACACTCAAGTACTGCACTAAGGCCACGCCCACCGCACATACAGCCCTGTATGGACCCGCCCTCTTGCTCTGCTGTGTCACCTCTCCATTGAATCTGATTGGCAGATATAGAACATCACACCTTTCACCTTTTATGTTTGCATTGTATTTATCATCTGGTAGTGCAGACCTCCAAGAGTGGGAGGAGTGTATTCAAATGAGTTCTCTGTCCCTACGTCCACTCAGCTTAACCCTCATTCATGTAGTCAGAGTCTGTGGGCGTTGCCAGGCTGGCATCTGTGGGCGGAGTCAGGCTGAGGGGGCCTCACTTGCACTCAAAGCTGTGAGTATAGCACAGGGAAAACACTGAAGGTGAGGAGGAGGAGGAGAAAGATGAAGATTTCACCCTGGATAACAGTATCTGCTAAATGACTAAAATGGAAATGATAGGGAGACAGAGTGAAAGAGAGAAAAGGGGGAAGGAGAGTAAACTGATGTGTTGGACACGTCCAGGTCTCTCTATGTGTTGGACACGTCCAGGTCTCTCTATGTGTTGGACACGTCCAGGTCTCTCTATGTGTTGGACACGTCCCAGTCTCTCTGTGTGTTGTGTTGTGTGTCCAGGTCTCTCGGTGTGTTGGACACGTCCAGGTCTCTCTGTGTGTTGTGTGTCCAGGTCCCTGTGTGTGTTGTGTTGTGTGTCCAGGTCTCTCTGTGTGTTGTGTTGTGTGTCCAGGTCTTTCTGTGTGTTGTGTTGTGTGTCCAGGTCTCTCTGTGTGTTGTGTGTCCAGGTCCCTCTGTGTGTTGTGTGTCCAGGTCCCTCTGTGTGTTGTGTGTCCAGGTCCCTCTGTGTGTTGTGTTGTGTGTCCAGGTCCCTCTGTGTGTTGTGTGTCCAGGTCTCTCTGTGTGTTGTGTGTTCAGGTCCCTCTGTGTGTTGTGTGTTCAGGTCCCTCTGTGTGTTGTGTGTCCAGGTCTCTCTGTGTGTTGTGTGTCCAGGTCTCTCTGTGTGTTGTGTTGTGTGTCCAGGTCTCTCTGTGTGTTGTGTTGTGTGTCCAGGTCTCTCTGTGTGTTGTGTGTCCAGGTCTCTCTGTGTGTTGTGTGTCCAGGTCTCTCTGTGTGTTGTGTTGTGTGTCCAGGTCTCTCTGTGTGTTGTGTGTCCAGGTCTCTCTGTGTGTTGTGTTGTGTGTCCAGGTCTCTCTGTGTGTTGTGTTGTGTGTCCAGGTCTCTCTGTGTGTTGTGTTGTGTGTCCAGGTCTCTCTGTGTGTTGTGTTGTGTGTCCAGGTCTCTCTGTGTGTTGTGTGTCCAGGTCTCTCTGTTCTCTGTCATTCCCTCTATCACACGTTCTGCCCTGTTCACATTCTTATCACCTCTCCCTCCCTCTCCGCCAAATACTCTCTCTCTCTCTCTCTCTCTCTCTCTCTCTCTCTCCTATCTCTGCCTCTCTCTCTCTCTCTCTGATTTGGTGCTTTGGATTTCTAACCCCCCAAAAACCATGTTGTGATGAAATCTCATATTTTACAATAACACACACACACACACACACACACACACACACACACACACAGTGATAAGGCTGCAAATTTCTGCAAATAGCAGCTATCCTCATGGCACACAGAAAGGTGATATGCTATCCAGTACCGATAGCGCCTCTAAGTTAAACACCCAGCATGGGGACGGTGATCAGGCAGAGGTCTGTGTGAGGACAGGGACCAGGCAGAGGTCTGTGTGAGGACAGGGACCAGGCAGGGGTCTGTGTGAGGACAGGGACCAGGCAGGGGTCTGTGTGAGGACAGGGACCAGGCAGGGGTCTGTGTGAAGACAGGGACCAGGCATAGGTCTGTGTGAGGACAGGGACCAGGCATAGGTCTGTGTGAGGACAGGGACCAGGCAGAGGTCTGTTTGAGGACAGGGACCAGGCAGAGGTCTGTGTGAGGTCTGTGGTCAGGTAGAGGTCAGGTAAAGGTCTTTGGTCAGGTAGAGGTCATATAGAGGTCAGGTAAAGGTCTGTGGTCAGGTAGAGGTCAGGTAAAGGTCAGAAAGAGGTCAGGTAAAGGTCTGTGGTCAGGTAGAGGTCAGGTAAAGGTCTGTGGTCAGGTAAAGTTCAGGTAAATGTCTGTGGTCAGGTAGAGGTCAGAAAGAGGTCAGGTAAAGGTCTGTGGTCAGGTAGAGGTCAGGTAGAGGTCTGTGGTCAGGTAAAGTTCAGGTAAATGTCTGTGGTCAGGTAGAGGTCAGAAAGAGGTCAGGTAAAGGTCTGTGGTCAGGTAGAGGTCAGGTAAAGGTCTGTAGTCAGGTAGGTCAGGTAAAGGTTAGATAGAGGTCAAGTGAAGGTCTGTGGTCAGGTAGAGGTCAGGTAAAGGTCTGTGGTCAGGTAGGTCAGGTAAAGGTTAGATAGAGGTCAAGTGAAGGTCTGTGGTCAGGTAGAGGTCATATAGAGGTCAGGTAAAGGTCTGTGGTCAGGTAGAGGTCAGGTAAAGGTCAGATAGAGGTCAGGTAAAGGTCTGTGGTCAGGTAGAGGTCAGGTAGAGGTCTGTGGTCAGGTAAAGTTCAGGTAAATGTCTGTGGTCAGGTAGAGGTCAGAAAGAGGTCAGGTAAAGGTCTGTGGTCAGGTAGAGGTCAGGTAAAGGTCTGTGGTCAGGTAGGTCAGGTAAAGGTTAGATAGAGGTCAAGTGAAGGTCTGTGGTCAGGTAGAGGTCAGGTAAAGGTCTGTGGTCAGGTAGGTCAGGTAAAGGTTAGATAGAGGTCAAGTGAAGGTCTGTGGTCAGGTAGAGGTCATATAGAGGTCAGGTAAAGGTCTGTGGTCAGGTAGAGGTCAGGTAAAGGTCAGATAGAGGTCAGGTAAAGGTCTGTGGTCAGGTAGAGGTCAGGTAAAGGTCAGGTAAAGGTCTGTGATCAGGTAGAGGTCAGGTAAAGGTCAGGTAGAGGTCTGTGATCAGGTAGAGGTCAGGTAAAGGTCAGGTAGAGTTCTGTGGTCAGGTAAAGGTCTGTGGTCAGATAGAGGTCAGGTAAAGGTCTGTGATCAGGTAGAGGTCAGGTAAAGGTCAGGTAGAGGTCATATAGAGGTCAGGTAAAGGTCTGTGGTCAGGTAGAGGTCAGGTAGAGGTCTGTGGTCAGGTAGAGGTCAGGTAAAGGTCTTTGGTCAGGTAGAGGTCAGATAGAGGTCAGGTAAAGGTCTGTGGTCAGGTAGAGGTCATATAGAGGTCAGGTAAAGGTCTGTGGTCAGGTAGAGGTCAGGTAAAGGTCTTTGGTCAGGTAGAGGTCAGGTAAAGGTCTGTGGTCAGGTAGAGGTCAGGTAAAGGTCAGATAGAGGTCAGGTAAAGGTCTGTGGTCAGGTAGAGGTCAGGTAAAGGTCTGTGGTCAGGTAGAGGTCATATAGAGGTCAGGTAGAGGTCTGTGGTCAGGTAGAGGTCATATAGAGGTCAGGTAGAGGTCTGTGGTCAGGTAGAGGTCTGCTCTCAGCGACTGTTTCCTCACAGCAGCAGCCCTTTCTTCCTGGAATGGTCTCTGACCTTTATGACCCCTCATCCTGTTGTACAGCAGGACTGGAGGGAAGTAATAGAACACACACACACACACACACACACACACAGAGTGCTCTTCACGGGACAAGGTACATTATTGGGTTCTTCAGGCACATTGTCTACAATGTCTACTAAATTAATTTAAATAAATATGCTTAATTGAAGTTTAGCATATCTATGATTAGCTTTTGCTGTTATCAAAAAAAACAATTCTTTAAAAATACTGAGATTTTTAACCTCCCAAGAGAGAGAGTCAGTAGTTCCTTGTTTGACTTTGAGACTCATAATGCGACTTTTAACTGATCTAGGAACAGCTGTTACTCCTCTGAGTTTGGCAGGTTGAAATGCCCTTAATGAAACGTCTGCCAAAAGACATTTTGTCCTTATGCGATGTTCTGTGAGTATTGTGTGTAAAAGTTAATACTTTGTGTGTGTGTGTGTGTGTGTGTGTGTGTGTGTAGGTGGTGAAGACCATTGGTCTGAGGGAGGTGTGGTTTTTTGGCCTGCAGTACCAAGACACGAAAGGTTTCCCAACCTGGCTCAAGCTCAACAAGAAGGTAATACAGTGTGTGTGTGTGTGTGTG